>NW_024081686.1:359397-375738 GCF_003009895.1 Hyaena hyaena | reverse complement strand
GGAGGGATGGGCATGGAGGAGGGCACTTGTGGGGATGAGCACTGAGTGTTATGTGGAAACTAATTTGACAATAAACTATTTGTAAAAAAAAAAAAAAGTAACCTAAAAAGAATAAAATGTTACTTTTTAAATATTTTAAGTTTACTTATTTATTTTGAGAGAGAGAGAGCATGAACAGGGGAGTAGCCTACATATACATATGTATATGTATATATATATGAGAGAGAGAGAGAATCCCAAGCAGGCTCTGCATTGTCAGCACAGAGCCTATTGTAGGGCTCAAACTCACAAACCACGACATCATGATCTGAGCTGAAACCAAAAGTTGGACACTTAACTGACTGAGCCACCCAGATGCCCCTATCCAAAATATTACTTTATAAAATGTCCATAAATATGTTTATATTGAGAAAAAAAAACAATGATTCTAAAAGAAGTATATTGTGTTTTTCCAAAACTAGAGCTCCACCAAATGCTGCAGGCATATACCTGATAGCTAATAATAGCATCAAAGGAAGAATAAATAATGCAGGTTTAGGAAGAATGCAGTCTAAATATAACAGCTGCACGTATTAATGAGTCAGTAGCCATGACAAAATGTATTGTTATATATCCACCTAAACACAATGTAATGGGTAACAAGTGGTGATTTGCACAAAACACTATATCAAAGATTGTAAATTAAGTGCTAAAGTGCCCTTGCTTATTCCCAGGGATACCAAGGAAAATTCAGGCTCATTAGTAGTCTATTATTCATTTGTAAAGAACATTAGAATATTTTCTACCTGAGTTTTGTTTCAATGAATTAACAATTGGAAAAAAGGTTAGGATTATCTCAATAATAAGTATACAAATAAGAGTTTTAATTTGCATAAGACATGAATTAAAAACAATGCCAGCATCAAAATATAAAGTCATGAAATTCCAAGCAATTTCAGTATTTTTTAACTGAAAAAATATTTTTAAAAAATTTTAAATGTTTAATATCTGAGAGAGACAGAGAGAAACAGCGTGAGCAAGGGAGGGTCAGAGAGAGAGGGAGACATAGTATCTGAAACAGGCTCCAGGCTCTGAGTTAGCTGTCAGCACAGAGCCCAATGCGGGTCTTCAACCTATGAACCGTGTGATCATGACTTGAGCTGAAGTTAGACACTTAGCTGACTGAGCCACCCAGGTGCCCCTTAAATGAAAAATATTTAACAATTACACTAAGTAAAAGGTACCACACCAAATCCACTTAGAAATTATTCAAGAGGTAAAAGTTAAGAAAAGTTATTTATTAATATATTTACATTTCATATTAATTTTTATTGTTTTGAAATTTTGTTATTTTTTAAATGTTTTATTTATTTCTGAGAGAGAGAGAGAGAGAGACAGGGATACAGACAGCATGAGAAGGGGAGGGTCAGAGAGAGAGGGAGACACTCAGTATGAAACAGGCTCCAGGCTCTGAGCTAACTCTCAGCACAGAGACCAACGTGAGGCTTGAACCCACGAACTGCGAGATCATGACCTGAGCTGAAGTCAGACACTTAACTGACTGAGCCACCCAGGTGCCCCATTTTTAATTTTTTAAGCCCATTTGACTACAGATGTTGGTGGCAGGGGGAATGGAAATCTTTCTCTGTAAAAAAATAGGAAGCAATAGTTCAGGCTTAAAAAATTACTTTGGAAATTTTATATATTTTAGATTGTAAGTAAACACTAATAGGGCTATAAACTCTTACCCTCAGATTTTGTGTTGGTTTTCGTTGTGAAAAATTAGAATTATAGATCAAGAACAGGGAGTGCCTTTTAAAAATGATTGGCTGAAGAGTAGAAGATGGCAGTGGATAGGCTCTTCTCATCACATGGACACAACTACATAACTATCAAATCATCATAAATACCCCAGAAATCGACCTGAAGACAAACAGAACAAATTTCAAAATTAAAGGGAGAGAAGAGGTCACATAAAAAAGGTAGTGAGTGCAGAGATATGGTTTAGGGGAGAAACAGACTGTGGGTGATGCAGAAGGGAGAGAGATGTGGTTGCAGAGAAGGTCAAGAAAGAAAGACAGAGGAGCATGAAGGAGAATGCACAAGGAGAATGTTTCTCCAAAGCCCTTGGCTTGGAAAAGAGAGGGGCTGAATTATATAAGTTCATGCAACAGATTGGACGTACAGCCTGGAGTTTTAAAAGTTAACAGGCTTGCCTGGGAAAGAGCTGTGAGGGCACTGTGGTGCTCCTGGAGAAAAGGCAGGCAAACAACCCAAGGGCAGATAGCAATGAAACCATGATCTGTGAAACAGTGATCTGAAGAATGACTCAGGCACACAACAGGGAAATTATTCATTTTTCTCAGAACTTCCTTGACAGACAGTTTTAAGAGACCCCTCTTCAGAAACAAAGATACTGGAAGCCCCATTTCCCTCTGGGCCCTTCAGTATAAACACAGAGGCACCTGCAAGAAGCAGCACAGCATGAACACTGGCTGCTGAACTTGTTTACACCAAGTGCACTCCCTGCACTTTTGTCTGGACTGCATTCTCAGTCAGATTTCCACTATCCCAGCATGGTTAGGCCTCTTATAGAAAACAAGTACAAACCCCTGCCCACATCACGTGTTCTTACCAGAGAGCTGGGCAGGACCTCAAGTTTGGTGGAAGGGGTGTCAGGTCTCATTTCACAAGAAGACCAGAAAACATCTAGTTAAAAACTTGCCACATTCAGACCAAGAATCAAACACTACACTGCAAGCAAAGAAAGTCTTTCCACACCACTGGCTTGTAAGATAGAACAGCCAGGATACAACAGCAGAGTATGTACAAAACACACCAAAGATACTCCCTGAAGCTCCAGACTCTGGTCACTACACAACCTCTCCTTCAAAAGGTTATTACTTTCAGGACCAGGAAACATAACTGGCTTTCCTAACACAGAGAAAAGGCAGAATCTGGACAAAATGCCAAGACAGAAAAATATATCCCAATGAAACAAGACACAGTCACTGCCAGATATCTAAGTGAATCACATATACATAGCATATCTGAGACACTTATAAGTAACACCATCGCCTGATGGAGAATTTTAAGCAACAATCATAAGGATATTTACTGGAATTGAGAAAAGATTAGAAAACATCAGTAAGACTCTTACCACAGATATAAAAAAGTTAAATAAAGGCTCAAATAGAAATGAAGAATGTAATAAATGAGACTATAGGGGCACCTGGGTTCCTCAGGAAATTAATACTAGAACTCCCCTATGACCCAGCAATAGCACTGCTAGGAATTTACCCAAGGGATACAGGAGTGCTGATGCATAGGAGCACATGGACCCCAATGTTCATAGCAGCACTCTCGACAATAGCCAAAACATGGAAAGAGCCTAAGTGTCCATTAACGGACAAATGGATCAAGAAGATGTGGTTTATCTATACTATGGAATACTACATGGCAATGAGAAAGAATGAAATCTGGCCATGTGTAGCAACATGGATGGAACTTGAGGGTGTTATGCTGAGCGAAATAAGTCAGGCAGAGAAAGACAACTACCATATGATTGCACGTATAGGAGGATTAGGAGGAACTTAACGGAGGACCAAAGGGGAGAAGAATGGAGGAAATAGTACGGGAGAGGGAGAGAGGCAAACCATGAAAGACTCTTGAATAATGAGAACAAACTGAGGACTGATGGGTGTGGGGGTAAGGGGAAGATGTGCATGGAGGAGGGCACTTGTTGGGATGAGCATTGGGTGTTATATGGAAACCAAGTTGACAATAAACTATTTGTAAAAATAAATAAATAAATAAATTAATTAATTAATTAAATAAAATAAATACCCAGGGGAAAAAAAAGAAAATGAACAAGGAAACGATGGTTTTGAATGACACAGTGAACTGTATGGACTTAACGGATATATTCAGATCATTTTATTCTAAAGCAGCAGAAAACACATTTTTTCCTCAAGTGCATGTAGTACATTCTCCAGAAGAGGTCACATACTGGGACACAAATAGCCTTCAGAAAGTACAAAATAATCGAGATGATATTGCACATTCAGACCACAACACTATGAGAGTCCAAATTAACCACACGAAAAAACTTGGAATGACCATAAATACTTGGAGATTAAAGAACATCCTACTAAAGAATCAATGGGTTAACCAAAAAATTAAAAATGAAATTAAAAAGTACATGGAAGCCAATGAAAATGAAAACAGAATAGGACAAAACCTCTGGGATGCAACAAAAGCAATCGTAAGAGAAAAGTATATAGCAATCCAGGCCTTTCTAAAGAAGGAAGAAAGATCTCAGATACAAAACCTAACCTTATATCTTAAAGAGCTGGAAAAAGAACATCACATAAATCCCAAACCAGCAGAAGATGGAAATAATAAAGATTAGAGCAAAAGTCAATGATATCAAAATAAAAAATTTCATAGAACAGATCAATAAAACCAGTAGCTGATTCTTTCAAAGAGTTAACAAAATTGGTAAATCCCTAGCCAGATTGATTAAAAAGAAAAAGGAAAAGACCAAAATAAATGAAATCACAAAAGAAGAAATATCACAACCAATACTGCAGAAAAAAAAAAAAAACAATAATAAAAGAATATTGTGAACAATTATAGGCCAATAAATTGGGCAATATGGAAGAAATGGACCATTGTAGGAACACATCAGCTACATTAACTGAAACAGGAAGAAGCAGAAAATTTGAAAATACTCAACCAGTAAATAATTGAATCACTAATCAAATAAGAGACTCTTAAATACTGAGAACAAACTGAACATTGATGGGGGTGGGGGAGAGGGGACAAAGGGTGATGGGCATGAAGGAGGGCACTTGTTGGGATGAGCACTGGGTGTTATATGGAAACCAACTTGACAATAAACTATAAAAGGAAAAAATAATCTCCCAACAAACAATGGTCCAGGCCCAAATGGCTTTCCAGGGGAATTGTACCAAACAATTACAGATGAGTTAGCACCTATTCTTTGGAAGCTGCTCAAATAAATAGAAATGGAAGAAAATCTTCCAAACTCATTCTACAAGGTTTTAATTCCAAAACTAGATAAACTAAAAAAGAAAACTACAGACCAATTTCCCTGATAAACATGAATGTAAAATTTCTCAACAAGGTACTAGCTAACAGGATCCAATAATACATTAAATTAATTATTCAACAGGATCAAATGTGATTTATTCCTGGAATGCATGGCTAGTTCATTCAATATCTACAAATTAATCAATGTGATACATAACAGTAATGAAAGAAAGCATAAGAATCACATGATTCTCTCAGTAGATACAGAGAAAGCGTTTGACAAAATATATTGTCCTTTATTGACAAAACCCTCAAGAGAGTAGGGATAGAAAGAATATACCTCAACATCACAAAAGCCATATATGAAAGGCCCACAGCTAATATCATCCCCAGTGGGGAAAGACTGAGAGCTTTCCCCCTAAGGTCAAGAAAACAAAGATGTCCACTCCCACTGTTACTATCTAACATAGTACTGCAAGTAATAGCCTCAACAATCAGACAACAAAAAGAAATAAAAGGCTTCCAAACTGGCAAGGAAGAAGTGAAACTTTCACTCTTTACAGACATCATAATACTCTATGTGGAAAACATTAAAGACTCCACCAAAAAAATCTGCTAGAACTGATATATGAATTCAGCAAAGATGCAGGATCAATGTACCGAAATCAGTTGCATATCTATACACCAATAATGATGCAGCAGAAAGAGAAATCAAGGAATCAATCCCATTTACAGTTGAACCAAATACCATAAAATACCTAGGAATAAACCAAACCAAAGAGATGAAAAATTTATATTCTGAAAACAGTACAAGGCTTTTGAGAGAAATTAAAGAAGACACAAAGAGTGGAAAAACATTCCATGCTCGTGGACTGGAAGAACAAATATGTGGGTGACTGGGTGGTTCAGTCAGTTGGGCGTCCGACTTCAGCTCAGGGTATGATCTTGTGGTTCGTGAGTTCAAGCCCCGCATCAGGCTCTGTGCTGACATCTCAGAGCCTGGAGTCTGCTTCTGATTTCTTGTCTCCCTCTCTGCCCCTTGCCCACTCACACTCCGCTCTCTCTCCATCTCAAAAATAAATAAACATTAAAAACATTTAAAAAATACAAATATGTGTAATGTTGATACTATCCAAAGCAATCTACATATTCAATGCAATCCCTATCAAAATAACACCATTATTCTTCACAGAGCTAGAACAAACAATCCTAAAACTGGTATGGAACCAGAAAAGACCCTGAATAGCCAAAGCAATCCTGAAAAAGAAATCCAAAACTGGAGGCATCACAATTCTGGACTTCAAGGTGTATTACAAACTGTAATCATCAAGACAGTATGTCACTGACACAAAAACAGACACACAGATCAATGGAACAGAATAGAGAACCCAGAAATGGAGCCACAAACATATGGCCAACTAATCTTTGACAAAGCATGAAAGAATATCCAATGGAAAAAAGTCTATTCAACAAATGGTGCTGGGAAAACTAGACAGCAACATACAGAAGCATAAACCTGGCCCATTTTCTTACACCACACAGAAAAATAAACTCAAAATGGCGGAAAGACTTACACGTAAGACAAGAAGTCATCAAAATCTAGAGGAGACAACAGGCAACAACCTCTTGGATCTCAGATGCAGCAAATTCTTACTTGATTTGTCTCCAGAGGCAAGGGAAAGAAAAGCAAAAATTCATGTGTAGCAACATGGATGGACCTTGAGGGTGTTATGCTGAGCGAAATAAGTCAGGCAGAAAAGGACAAATATCATATGTTTGCACGTATAGGAGGATTGGGAGGAACTTAACGGAGGACCATGGGGAAGAAGAAAGGGAGAAATGGTGGGGGAAACGGAGAGAGGCAAACCATGAGAGACTCTTGAATGCTGAGAACAAAATGAGTACTGATGGTGTGGAGGGGGAGGGGGGAGATGGGCCTGGAGGAGGTCACTTGCGGGGATGAGCATCGAGTGTTATATGGAAACCAACTTGACAATAAACTATCTGTAAAAAAAATTAATTAAAAAATAATGAGATACCACCTCACACCTGTAAGAATGTCAAAATTAACTCAGGTAACAACAGATATTGGCAAGGATGTGGAGAGGGAGGAACCCTTTTGCACTGCTGGAGGAAATGCACACTGGTGCAACCACTCTGGAAAACAGTATGGAGGTTCCTAAAAAAAACTAAAAATAGAACTACCCTATGACCAAGCAATTGCACTACAAGGTAGTTATCCAAATGATACAGGAGTGCTATTTTCAAGGGGTACATACATACCAATGTTTATAGCAGAGCTATGAATGATAGCCAAAATATGGAAAAGAGCCTACATGCCTTTCGACTGATGAATGGATAAAGAAGAAGTGATATGTGTGTATGCATATTACATACACATACACATAACATACACATTACATACACATAACATGTGTGTGTGTGTGTGTGTGTGGAATTTAAGATACAAAAGAGATGAACATAAGGGAAGGGAAGCAAAAATAATATAAAAACAGGAGGGAGACATATATATGTATGTATGTGTGTATATATACACATGTATGTATATATATGTATGTATATATATAATGGAATATTATTCAGCCGTAAGAAAGAATGAAACTTTGCCATTTGCAATGACATGGATGGAACTAGAGAGTATTATCCTATGTGAAATAATTCAGTCAGAGAAAGAAAAATACCTAACGATTTCCCTCATATGTGGAATTTAAGAAATAAAACACACAAGCAAAGGGAAAAAAAGATAGAGACAAACCCAGCAGTAGACTTTCAACAATGGGGAACAAATTGATGGTTACCAGAGAGGAGTTGGATGGGGGGATTAGTGAAATAGGTGATGGAGATTAAGGAGTGCACTTGTGATGAGCACCAGGTGTATGGAAGTGTTAAATCACTATATTGTACTCTTGAAACTAGTATTACACTATAGGTTAACCAACTGGAATTAAAATGCAATATTAAAAAAAGAAAAGATGATTGGCTCTAGATTAATCTTTATTTATCTATTAGCTGTATCATTTTTAGTTACAATGCATCAATTCTGAAAATGAGATAGAAGGTACAGTGGAAAATACTTGGTTCAGCTTTTCAGGTACAGGCTTAGCTATCAATGTGTTTCTTGGTGGCTGTTTCCGTTTACTGGAAAAAGAAAATCAATCTATGTGCTGTCTAGGATCTCTTTTTCACCTTACTTGAAGTGCAGTAACTCCTGGTATATCGTGTAACAAATTCAGGGAAGTTGATTTTTAAAAGTTTTCTGTGCATTTGAATTTGTAGTGAATTCTTATTAAATTGCTATGCTACCATCACCACTGTCACCATCACCAGCTGCCTCAGTAGCATCCCTGGCTATTTTGGTAAATATATAAGAGGCATGAACTAGCATATAGGCCAGCATAGTAGCTTGGTCCAGCAAAACAAAGTCATCTGAGAACATAGAATGGGACTCATTGGAAAAATATCTAATTCTTCTTATGTCACTACTACTATGATCTATATGCAATAGCTAACTTCATAAACTGTGACATCAAATTTTACCTGACCTTATTATGCATTATTCAATATGCCTATATTCTATGGTTTTGTGGTTATTTCCCTGTTCTCCAAGATAATAAGTGCTAAAAGATTTTTTAATAAGATGGAAAGTCTTGAAATAACACACAGAAGTATCTTTTAGATAAACTAAACATATTTTGACTTTTGAATATTAAATTATTTATGAGATTTTATAAGAAAGTACTGAACCGAATAAAATGAAAATTGTATATACGTTGTCATACATGTTATATGTGATATATATCAAGAATCAGAAAACTGGCCATTATCCTCTTAAAAATATAAGTTTTACCTTTCTTTGTATTCTTTTCTGGCACTATGGCATTATTGATCCTCCTGTTTGACTATCTGACCAATTTCTGATTAATCCACAATGTATTCATATTAATGACTCTAGATTAGATATTTTTTAATACCTAAGGTGGCTAAAAATACTATAATGACTGATTTTATTTCTTTTTTTCCCCTCACAAGCATAGCATAGAAATAACACCTAAAACATATTTACATATATATATAAATGGTGATACTGAAGTGATTAAATATTGCCTGGAATTCAATTGTCAATTCAGTCCATCACCTATTACAACAAATTATTCTACTAGATGAATGATTGCTTGACAGAGCTCATTAATAAATCAGTAATTTGATATCAGATTGGCATCAGCCAAACTAGGAGACATAATAAACAGATACTGAAATGGCTATGCAATTTTAAAAATAGAAATACAGATTGCCATTTGATTGCTTACTTTTTTTGTTGCTTTTGTTTTGTTGAAAACTATTCTTTATAGTGAAGACAATGAAGATATGACTGCGGTAAATTACCAATTGTCCTTTTCAGAAACTGAATAGATAAAAAAATTTAAAGAGATCTTTACAGAAATACTAAAATTGGAATAGTTGTGAAAATTCTAGTCTACAGAACCTGAGATATCTAAATTAATGGCATCTGGTGTCCCATATAAAGCTGAGGCAATATCCCTTTTGATTTTCATCATGGTTTCATAGACTTTTATCAAGGGCATCCACATACATTGCTAACCACTGTGTTAGATACTAGCAGCATAAATTACCGCATGTCCAACTGCTCAACACTTGAAAGACATGGGTGAGATTTAAAGGCCATTAGAGAGATGGACTAAGAAAACTTGGATCTTTAATGAGACTAAGGCAATTAGGGCAGAATATAGGATTTTTTTCTTATTGATCCAGTCGATTTAATCATTCAAATTACTTGCCAATTTGAAAAGACAATTATTACGTTGTATTAAGAAAACTGTACCTTTACTGAGACTGTGTCTATAATGCAAAATATAATTTTATTGTATAGATCTAGATCATTTGAATAATGTATGCATCTAAAGTAGATAATAAAGTCCTGTGGTCCCAAATCCAAATGATCTTACCTGTCTTTCTTCAATGGTTAAAATTCACTGTAATTTCCATTTCATGTATTTTATAGACAGTTCATATATTTATAGCTTAAGTATCAACATATCCATAGGTGAACATACTTGTACCTAAGTAGTATAATTATTTTTGAAGTTTTATTACTGCATTAGTGTGGTAGGAAACCCTCCCTAAGGAGAAAGAAAAAAAATGAAGAAGAGAGAAGAGAAGATTTCAAGGTCACCTAGATATGAGTCCAGCTGCCTACATCCCCCATGTTCTTGTAAACTGAAACAACTTAATCAGACTACATGTTTATGTGTATTACCATATATGGGAGACAAAGAAATAGAAAATGCATAAAAAACCCTATGCCATATGATGTGGGCCGCTCAGTTCTTTTGGGTACGAACCCAACTGAGCGGTGCCGGCAAAATAAAGTTGCTTCCTGGAAAGAAAAGTCTCGGTGTCACGACTCTCTGAGCGAGAATCCTGCAACATTGGCTCACCACATGAGTGATTTAGTTTGCTGCACAATTAAAATAATAATTCCATAATCAATCTTATTTTGACTCTTGCTTTCTTACCCCATGCACCCACTAATAACTGCACACAAAAACAAGACTTTCTTATGTTTGATTTTGAGAAACCACATGTTGATTTATGAGAAAGAGACAGAGAAAGGCAGAGAGAGAGAAATTGGGTTTAACGCAGTAAAGGAGTTACATAACGACCTTAGTATCATTAACAGAAGCTCATCAGTTTGCTTTGATATGATAATTTAAAAGTATTCTGACATTATTTCTACATAATAAAAAACTGATATAAACTTTTTTCTTTATTTTCTTCCTTCCTTCCTACCAATTCAGACCATAGAATAAGTAATTTGACTTGTATTATTTAAGATGCCTTTCATTGTTTTTCTAGTTATATGAATATATATATATATATATATATATAGTTGCCTATAAACCATTCTTATGTTGATGTGCTATCATGTCTAAAGTCAGAATTTTAAATACCAACTTCCATTCTTGATTTCTGTAATACTTTAATGGTTTTGCTGAGTGGAGGGGGGGTATCAGATCAAACAGAAAAGGTGGTAAATGGCATTGAGAACTGAATTTACCTTCTCACTAGCCAATTTTAAAAAGAAGAGAGGAACCGTATAGTAGACATTTAAACTTAATACTGACTTGTGCCACCATTATGGTTTGAAATAGTAAAGATTTTTTGAAGTAGATAAAACAAACTCTTCTACTACACCAAACTTTTAATTAACTTCTTTATTTGTGCCCAAAGGGTGTGTGTGCAATGATGAACACCTTTTATAAACTCAGAAAAATAAATATATAAGCCAATATAATTGATGAAGTTAATTATCACTTATCAACTGATTTTAGTCAATTATGTTTTTATCTGTCCTAGTTGATTAAAGCAGGTTTAGAAACTGCCTCTCTGGAAGTTACATGATTTTTTCTAACATTATATAAAATATTTTAACTTCACGTCTGAACCTTCCATGTATGCTTCTTTACTTGAGAAAATATAATTTGTAAAAGGACATACAGCAAATACTCACAGTTCATAGTGTGACACTATAGGAACAGGCTGCACACGCAGCTGCTGCTCAGGGAACGCTCAGAGCCCTGCAGCAACAGAGGAAATGGCTAAAACCCTATATAAGGGCAGTCAAAAATATCATCGACACTAAATGAGAAATTGTCTCTTCACTGAATAGGCCCCGATGCTGAAAAGGACTAAATCTGTACTGCTACATCAGCAGCAGTGGGAAAAAACGTATAAAACTGAACTGTCCTCAGAAGTTTGGGTCCTGCCTCTTAGCTACAGTGCACAGTTTTAATGATAACACTCTCATTAGCTCAGCCTTATTGGACTATTTCAAACATTCATCATCTCATGTGGCTAAAAGCATAGTTCATGCAAAATTAGTGGAGGAAGCAATGAGGAGGATTAAAAAGGTCTTGCTGCTTAAGGGAGTAAAAAGCAGGTTGTCCTGAGCTCTTCATCTAGTCCTCTACATTTATTAAGGGCAAAACCATTTATCTTTCTACTCATAAATGAAACAGATACAGTATCTCTCCCCCAGGCACAAGGGCCACTGAGGGAAGCTGTATTGGACCTGGAAAACTGATGCAACCTAGTGTGATGTGTTACTTCATGAAGCAAAAAGTTAGCAACACACTTTGATGACAAGTATTTTTAATATAGTTTGTTACATATGAATAAAAGAAAACTAAATACAAAGATCACCACTGCCAGTTCTGTGTTGTCTGAGCTATAAGTATTCTGTAATGATTTTCACAAATGGACATTGTAAGAGCAGGTGACATGATTTAAAGCTTGCTTTTTGGCGGGGACAGTTGTGAAGGGAACAAGAAACTACAGGGCTGAAAAGAAACAATATTTGGTATGTAGAAATATATTCTTTTGGGGCGCCTGGGTGGCTCAGTCAGTTAAGCATCCGACTTCGGCTCAGGTCATGATCTCACGATTCGTGGGTTCGAGCCCCGCGTCAGGCTCAGTGCTGACAGCTAAGAGACTGGAGCCTGCTTCAGATTCTATTTCTCTCCCTCTCTCTGCCCCTCCCCAAGCTCATGCTTTGTCTCTCCCTGTCTCTCAGTAATAAATAAATGTAAAAAATAATTTCAAAAAAGAACTATATTCTTTTTATTCAATGACAATTAGGACCTAGCTTCTTGCCACTTTAGTTACTGCTATCATATTCATCTGTTAGATACCTCAGATGAACGTATATAGAAAGTATATTGTTTGGCTTGGCCTGTGGTAGCTACAACACACCCGTTTGTCCTAGTACATTTTTAATTTCAGGATTGATATGCTGGCTTTGCATCTGACTATCAGAAAATGCATATACACAGTATTAAAAATAAGTTTGTGGGGGGCGCCTGGGTGGCTTAGTCGGTTGAGCGTCCGACTTTCGCTTAGGTCATGATCTCGCGGTTCGTGGGTTCGAGCCCCGCGTCGGGCTCTGTGCTGACTGCCAGCTCGGAGCCTGGAGACTGTTTCAGTCTGTGACTCCCTCTCTCTCTGACCCTCCCCTGCTCACGCTGTCTTTCTCTCTCCTAGAAATAAATAAAAAACATTAAAAAAATTAAAAAAAATAAGTTTGTGGTTGTTTTATTAATGTATTCTTAAAGGATAATGAAATCTTCAGATCTCTTCTAATGAATTCTGATAAAGTGAAATGCTTAAGAATGATGTTCTCTGTACTTACTCCTCACTTAAAGAAAATAAATCACACAGAGCCAAAATCTCAAGGAAAAATTAGGAGTTCTTCTGTGAATTAATAATCATCGCCATATATTGAGTCACTATGCAAGAAATAGCAGTTTCAGATTTCTACTTGTTTTTTGGGGCACAGGATACCAAGGATATTTTCTCTTCTTTTTAAAATCATCTGTCTCCTACTTTCCTGCTACCCTACTCATTGGCACCATGCATATATTTAGAATTCCTCTGAATGTAGCTTGTTAACATTGAGAGCCCATAGCCACTGTGCTTTAGTATTGCTAAGATACTGTAGATGTGACATATTGTATGTTCATAAGAAATCATACTCATAATTTATTCATTTTTTATTTATTTTTATTTTTGGAGAGGGGGACAGAGAGAGGCAGAGGAAGGAAAAGAGAGGATCTTAAGCAGGCTCCATGCTTAGCATATGGGCTCAATTCCACAACTCTGAGGTCATGACTTGAGCAAAAATCAAGAGTCGGAGGCTCAACCAAATGAGTCATCCTGGCACCCATAATTATTGCATTCAAATTAATATCAAGAATGTTGAGACATATTGGAAAAGTCTGTTTTTATTTTTTATTGCATTGGTCATTTTTGCAGAGCAACCACATCCAGAAATTAAAAAGCTGTGTGTGTGTGTGTGTGTGTGTGTGTGCCTGTAATTGGGTATGTAAGCATTTGTATAAAGGAAAAAAAAAGGTTTTGTGTTAAGTTTATTGATTACTGATAAATTATATTTCACCATCCCTCTAAAAAACGAGGCATGCTGGGCACTGTGTCATTGCTGTACCTGTATCATATTTCAATCTTCACAATTTAATCTGAATTTTGTAGACATTTCATAACCACAGTACCCTTTAGGCTAAATTCCCAATCTAACGATTGGATAATCAACTAACCTTTGCCCCCTGCCATATGTCACCAAAATCAACAGAGATCAGAGTTTGGTAATGGAAAGTAGATTGTATTTTGTTCTTCAGAAAGAGTTCATTTTTTGGTTGCTGGGAGGCATTGTTAGCTAGCTTTGTAATCAGCTCTACCTGGGGTCGAAGCCCAGCTCTTTCACTTCGTAGCTATATGAACTTGCATGAGTTAAACGCATAATTCTTCACTGTAAATGAAAATAACAGTACTTACTATACAGGGTTATTATGCAGAGTGGGAAAATATAATTGCCTGTGGCACAAAGTAGTTATTCCTTTTGTATTTGTTCACTTTTTGCATAACTTTTTATTTTCCAAATATTTTCATATTACTTGGTTGATTTTCACAAAATCCTACTGAGGTAGTTAGGCCAAAAATCATCAAAAGATTAGAAAATTAATGCTCATATAGCCAGTCACCAGTGGGTTTCTGGACATAAAATAAGTCACCCCATCCATGGATACTAGTACATACTACCAGCATACTATCAGGTTTTGGAAGAGAAATATTTCTAGCCTGAAAAAAACAAACATTTGTTTCAATACATGTGGAAATGCATACATATTTACAAATAAACGGTTATGTATATTGTCTAGATACATGTTTTCCACAATTTTTAAACTATTTTTTAAAAGCACAATGCAAATTCCTGGTATAATGGTTCAACACCTCTACATATATGTGAATGTTACATGTAAAAAAAACCTTTTATTATCAAACTAAATTCCTAAAGGGAAATCCAAACCACAGTAAAACACAATTCTTTTTTTTAAGTTTTTAATGTTTTATTTATTTCTGAGAGAGAGAGAGAGAGAGACAGCTTGAACAGGGAAGGGTCAGAGAGAGAGGGAGATACAGAGTCTGAAGCAGGCTTTAGTCTCTGAGCTGGTTGTTAGCACAGAGCCTGATGTGGGACTTGAACCCACAAACTGTGAGATCATGACCTGAGACAAAGTTGGATGCTCAACCGACTGAGCCACCCAGGTGCCCCTTGTAAAACACAATTTCTAAGCACCCTTCCTTCTGAGAAAAACGTCAAAGCAGTAGATCACCAATACATTAATGGAAAAGGGAACTACACAATTTAACTATTTTCTTAAATGTAATATACACTATATTGCATGCGTACAGTATATAGAGTGTAGTATACGCTGTTTTTTTTAGTGTAGCATGAAAAATGTTGTGAAGGCAAAAGAGAACTTCTACTCTCTGGAACCTATGAAGTCTAAGCCAATTCTAGAGACTGCCAATGCAGTTAAATAGCTGACAGTCTTAACGGTCCCAATGCCACCCACTACTGCTCCCTGGATTACTTCCCAGATTTAATTAATTTCTCTATAGGTGTCCCTAAGGCTATCACTAGCTTTCTGCATTAGGTATTATCTCCTTCAGGTAACAGTGACTATAAGGGCAGGTAGGAGTGTAGTACAATAATTCACTGCAGAAGTGCTCTATACCACATAGAGATGTCTACAGAAAAGAAAGCAGTATGACTTTAGACATTGTGGGCAATATGGTAGAGGAACAACATTGTACTAAAATGATGGAACAATGCATGGCATTAAAAATGTTCTGTTGAATAGACAATTTAATTAAATAATAATTCAGTGATTGGAGACAGAAACATGCAATCCTACATTTGTCTAACTCTTCATAGTAATTTCTGCGTCTCTTATTCAGAACAAAGCCTGGCTTTTGTCCTTTCTCAGACTTGTACCACTACAAATTCAAAATGGATGAAGGCCCGGGAGAAGTAAGGAGCTCCGTACTTGCACTCGCGCCCATACATCACACAGAAAAGATCTGAAGCCATTGGAAACCTTACAAAACCTGAGAGATTGGGAGAAAAAGGACGCAGAATCCACTGAGAGAGCCTTCTAACGTGAGTGCGAACCGGGAAAGATAAAATCGGGCCGGGATCAGAGACTCCAGGGTGGGAGACGATCCCCCTCTACCCTCTACGGGGAGTGAGAGGGGAAAAGGAGAGAGTCCGAAACAGAAAAACCTCCGCACGGGGGAGAAAAACCTCCCCTCGGTGCATAGAAAGACCGTACTTGCCAAATACCTGCACACCAGGTCCCCTCGCACCAACTGGTCCTGGAGGGGGCTGAGCACACAAACTGCTTCTTTGTG
>NW_024081686.1:349368-353134 GCF_003009895.1 Hyaena hyaena | reverse complement strand
GGAGCACATGGACCCCAATGTTCATAGCAGCACTCTCCACAATAGCTAAAACATGGAAAGAGCCTAAGTGTCCATCAACAGATGAATGGATCAAGAAGATGTGGTTTATCTATACCATGGAATACTACATGGCAATGAGAAAGAATGAAATCTGGCCATGTGTAGCAACATGGATGGACTTGAGGGTGTTATGCTGAGCGAAATAAGTCAGGCAGAGAAGGACAAATATCATATGTTTGCACGTATAGGAGGATTAGGAGGAACTTGACGGAGGAACAAGGGGGAGAAGAAGGGGGGAAATGGTGGGGGAAAGGGAGAGATGCAAACCATGAGAGACTCTTGAATGCTGACAAAAACTGAGGACTGATGGATGTTGGGGGGAGGAGGGGATGGGCATGGAGGAGGACACTTGTGGGGATGAGCACTGAGTGTTATGTGGAAACTAATTTGACAATAAACTATTTGTAAAACAAAAAACAAAACAAACAAAAAAAATGGATGAAGGCCCATAGCCCTAAAAACTTCATTTGAACCCATAGGATAATGCTTACTCCAGTCAACCTTGAGTCAGCGTCATGGTGCAGATGTCAGTCTCCCCCATTAGATCACAAGTTCTTCTGAAACAGAAAAATAACTTAATGTTTCTCCTGAGCCCAGCACAGCGTTTTTGTACATAAAAGATATTTACAAAAGCTCGTAGGATTAAACTAATTATTGTGATAAAATTTAAAAAGTAGTATTTCCGTCCCGTGAGTGTACTCTTCGCTTTGGCTGAGCAGGAGCTCCGCTGCGGGTGAGCAGGAGCCCCGCTTCAAGTGATAATCCAACATTACCTGACTTAAGAAGAACCAGAACATTCTGACCCATTCTCCAAAACAGAGGGCTACCTCAAGACACAAGCCAACGTACACATGGTGGAGAGTCCCAAATACCACTATGAGTAAGAAAATAAAATAACCAAGGTCTCAACAAGAGATACCAAGAGATACCGTTCAAAGAACACTTTCTGAACGGATACATCCGGGACAGTCAAAGAGCCTTCTATGGTACAGCAGTGCTCACAAGTGTAGAGAGAATAACAAGCTTTTAAAACTGACAAGAGACAGAAAGCTAACCAAAATGACTAAACGAAAGAGCTCTCCTCCAAAGAAATTCCAGGAAGAATTGACAGCTAAAGAACTGCTCAAAACAGATATAAGCAACATAACTGAACAAGATTTTAAAACAATAATTATAAAATTAATTGCCGGGGTTGAAAAAAGCATGGAGGACATTAAAGAAACTATGGCTACAAAACCATGGAGCTTAAAAATAGTTATTATGAATTTAAAAATGCGATAAATGAGATACATAATAAACTGGAGGTTTCCAATGCACGGATTGAAGAGGCAGAAAGGAGAATAAGTGATTTAGAAGAAACCATTATAGAAAAAGAAGAAGACGAGAAAAAAAGAGATAAACTGATCCAGGAACATGAAAGAAGAGTTTGAGAGTTCAGCGATACAATCAAATGGAACAATATCTGTATCATAGGAATCCCAAGAGAAGAAGAGAGAGGGAAAGGTGCTGAAGGAGTCCTGGAACAAATTATAGCAGAGAACTTGCCCAACCTGGGGAGGGAAGAGAACGTTGAAATTCAAGAGGCACAGAGAACTCCCCTCAGAAGTAACTTGAATCAATCTTCTGTGCGATATATCATAGTGAAACTGGCAAAATGTAGGGACAAAGAGAGAATTCTGAAAGGAACTAGGAATAAAAGTCCCCTAACATACAAAGGGAAACCTATCAGAGTGGTGACAGACCTATCTACTGAAACTTGACAGGCCAGAAAGGATTGGCAAGAGACCTCCAATGCGATGAACAGAAAAAATATGCAGCCAAGAATCCTCTATCCAGCAAGCCTGTCATTCAGAATAGAATGAGACATAAAAGTCTTTCCAAATAAACACAAATTGAAAGAATTTGTCACCACTAAACCAGCTTTACAAGAAATCCTGAGGGGGTCACTCTGAGAGAAAGGTTGCAAGGAACGCAAGATGCTAGAGACAGACCACATGGATGAATCCCACAAATCACAAAATGACTCTAAACCCATTTATTTCAATAATAACACTTAATGTAAACGGACTAAATTCCCCAATCAAAAGACATAGGGTAGCAGAATGGAAAAAAAAAAACAAAAAACAATTCCATCTGTTTGCTGTCTACAAGAAACTCATTTTAGACAGGAGGACACCCTCAGATTGAAAGTAATGGAATGGAGAAATATCTATCATGCTACAGGAAGTAAAAAAAAAAGCTGGAGTAGCTATACTTATATCAGACAAACTGGACTTTAAAGTAAAGACAGTAACAAGGGATGAAGTAGGTCATTATATAATAATTAAATGGTCTATTTATCAGGAATTGCTAACATTTATAAATGTCTATTCACCAAATATGGGAGCACCTAAATACATAAAATAATTAATCACAAACAGAAACAGTCTTATCGATAAGAATGTGCTAATAGCAGGGACATTATTACTCCACTTACAGCAATGGATAGATCAACTAGACAGAAAATCAGTAAAGACACAATGGACTTAAATGACACATTGGACCATATGGATTTGACAGATATATTTAGAACTCTACATCCTGAGGCTATGGAATTCACATTCTTCTCAAGTGCGCATGGCACATTCTCCAAGATAGATCACATACTGGGACATAAAGCAGCCCTCAATAAATATAAAAAATTGTAATCATACCATGCACACTTTCAGATCACAATGTTATGAAAATCAAAATCAATCACAGGAAGAAGTCTGGAAAACCTCTAAAAACATGGAGGTTAAAGAACACCTTACTAAAGAATGAATGGGAAAATCAGGCAATTAGAGAAGAAATTAAAAAATATATGGAAACAAATGAAAATGAGAATACAGCAACCCAACTCTATGAGATGAGGCGAAAGTAGTCCTAAGAGGAAAGTACATTGCTCTCCAGGCCTATTTCAAAATCTAACAGCACACCTATAGCAACTAGAGGGAGAGAAACAAGAACACCCCAAACCCATTAGAAGAAGAGAAATAATAAAAATCAGGGCAGAAATAAACTACATAGAAACCAAAGAAACATTTGGACAGATCAATGAAACCAAGAGTTGGTTTTTTGGAAAAAAAAAAAAAAAAAAAAACAGAAAAACAAAAAACAAAATTGTAAAACCTCTAGCCAGTCTTCTCAAAAAGAAAAGAGACAGCACTCAAATAGACAAAATCATGAATGAAAACGGACTGATTACAACCAACCCCTCAGAAATATGAGCAATTTATTAAGGAATACTATATGCCAAGAAACTGGACAAATTAGAAGAAATGGACAAATTCCTAAACACACACTCACTACCAAAATTCACACGGGAAGAAATAGAAAACCTGAACAGACCTATAACGAGTGAAGAAATCGAATCAGTGGTCAAAAATCTCCCAACAAATAAGAGCCCTGGGCCAGATGGCTTCCCTGGGGAATTCTACCAGACATTTAAAACAGAATTAATACCCATTCTTCTCAATTTATTCCAAAAAAATAGGAATTGAAAGAAAATTTCTGGACTCATTTTATGAGGCCAGCATCACTTTGATTCCCAAGCCAGACAGAGACCCAGCAAAAAAAGGAGAACTATAGGCCAATATCCTTTATGAATACGGATGCAAAAATCCTCAACAAGATACTTGCAAATCGAATCCAACAGCACATAAAAAGAATGATCCACCAAGATCAA
>NW_024081686.1:266079-346412 GCF_003009895.1 Hyaena hyaena | reverse complement strand
AAAAAAAAAAAAAAAAAAAAACAGAAAAACAAAAAACAAAATTGTAAAACCTCTAGCCAGTCTTCTCAAAAAGAAAAGAGACAGCACTCAAATAGACAAAATCATGAATGAAAACGGACTGATTACAACCAACCCCTCAGAAATATGAGCAATTTATTAAGGAATACTATATGCCAAGAAACTGGACAAATTAGAAGAAATGGACAAATTCCTAAACACACACTCACTACCAAAATTCACACGGGAAGAAATAGAAAACCTGAACAGACCTATAACGAGTGAAGAAATCGAATCAGTGGTCAAAAATCTCCCAACAAATAAGAGCCCTGGGCCAGATGGCTTCCCTGGGGAATTCTACCAGACATTTAAAACAGAATTAATACCCATTCTTCTCAATTTATTCCAAAAAAATAGGAATTGAAAGAAAATTTCTGGACTCATTTTATGAGGCCAGCATCACTTTGATTCCCAAGCCAGACAGAGACCCAGCAAAAAAAGGAGAACTATAGGCCAATATCCTTTATGAATACGGATGCAAAAATCCTCAACAAGATACTTGCAAATCGAATCCAACAGCACATAAAAAGAATGATCCACCAAGATCAAGTGGGATTCATTCCTGGGTTACAGGGCTGGTTCAATATTCATAAATCAGCCAATGTGATACATCACATCAACAAAAGAAATGATAAGAATCATATGATCCTGTCAATAGATGCAGAAAAAGCATTTGACAAAATACAGCATCACCCCCCCCCCTTTTTTTTTTTTTTTTTTTTTTTTTTTTGCTGTTTTAAGCTTTATTGAGTTCCTATCATGGATCAGGAGTTTTTGCTGTTTTCATATTTACAATTGACATTTTGTGTGTGCAGAAGCTGGGACCTGGATAACTTGGGGATAATCGTCTGTGTTTACAGAACTAGTGACATGTAGAGTCAGGATTCGAATGCAGTTCTTCACTCTCAATAGGGAAAACCTGAGAACCTTTTCCCCACAGTCAGGAAGACGACAAGGATGTCCACTCTCACCATCACTACTTAACGTGGTACTGGAAGCCTTAGCCCCAGCAATCAGACATCAGAAGGAAATAAAGAGCATCCAAATCAGCAAGTAAGAAATCAAACTTTCACTATTTGCAGATGACATGATACTCTATGTAGAAAACCCGAAAAATTCCACCAAAAACTTGTTAGAACCAATACATGAATTAAGTAAAGTCACAGGATATAAAATCAACGTGCGGTAATCTGTTGCATTTCTTTACACCAATAGTGAAGCAGCAGAAAAAGAAATCAAGGAATCAATCTCATTTACAATTGCACCAAAAGCATTAAGATACCTAGGTAAAAGATCTATTCTCTGTAAACTATAGACTTACGAAAAAACCTGAAGAGGACACAAAGAAATGGGAAGAATAAATGTTGTTAAAATGTCTAGACTTCAGGGGTGCCTCGGTGGCTCAGTCGGTTAAACATCCAACTCTTGGTTTTGGCTCAGGTCATGATCTCACTGTTTGTGAGTTCGAGGCTTATGTCAGGCTCTGCATTGACAGTGCAGAACCGGGTTGGGATTCTTTCTCTCCCTCTCTCTCTGCCCCTCTTTATTTTCTCTTTCTCTCTCAAAATAAATAAACTTTAAAAAAATATATATATAGGGGCGCCTGGGTGGCCTAGTCGGTTAAGCGTCCGACTTTCGCTTAGGTCATGATCTTGCGGTTCGTGGTTCGGGCCCCGCGTCGGGCTCTGTGCTGACTGCCAGCTCAGAGCCTGGAGCCTGTTTCAGTCTGTGACTCCCTCTCTCTCTGACCCTCCCCTGCTCACCCTCCCCTGCTCACGCTGTCCCTCTCTCTCTCCTAGAAATAAATAAAACATTAAAAAAATATATATATATATATACTTCCCAAACAATCTACACAATCTGATGCAATCCCTCTCAAAATACCAGCATTCCTCATAGAGCTAGATCAAACAATTCTAAAATTTGTATGGAACCAGAAAAAAAAAAAAAGCACCCCGAATAGCCAAAGCAATCCTGAAAAAACAAAAACAAAACTGGAGGCATCCTGACTCTAGATTTCAAGCTATGTTACAAAGCTGTAGTCATCAAATCAGTATGGTACTGATAGAAAAACAGACCCATAGATAAATGGAACAGAACCAATCCCCAAAGTAAGCACCATCCATTTTGTTAGGTTGTCTTGGGGTAGGAGAGGCAGAGAGAGGAGACTGAGAAAGGAATCCAAAACAAGCTGAAGGGGAAGAAGAGTAGCGGTGGTTTATTATTCAACATACTCACTGACTATCAGACCCTCCTCTGATCCCAATCGTGCCTGTAGAGACATTTGCCACTGCAGCCGGAAGGCCGTACTTGGCCATAAGTGTACCCCTCCCAGGTGATGTGAGTTCCTGGCAGGTGCATGCCTAGCAGGTCTACTCAGTGTGGTACGCAGACCAGAGGATCAAGAAGCAAATGCGGTGCCAGAGAGGACGTCTCTTAAGGTCAGTCCTATACAGCCAGAAACCCAAGGAAGGAAACTTTATGGATCCTGAAGGAGAGCTACTTTCTTAGTGGGGTTTTCCATAGGGAATGACCTGGGCATCTCACTCAAACAAAGGGCAGAATACAAGAAGGAACCACCCAGAATTCCAGTACTCTTGGCTGCTTTGTCAAACCCAGTCCACCTCAGGATAAACCTGCACAGCCTATTTACTTTGCAGAGTCCAGATAATGCTTCTCCAGGACTGCCACAGCTCCCTCAAGGTCCAGGGACAAGGACTACTGTATCCTTCAACCTTCAGGAAACTTTCCTTGTTGCTCGTCATTGTGTCCCCAGAAATATGTTACCTTGTAGCTACCTTCAATGCATGAAATGCATGACAAATCTCAAAGAGAACCATGGTGTTGATCCCCAGGTAAAGTTTGAGAAAAGTTGAAAGCATGCATCTCTTTTTAGGCAATAAATTTAGCTGATATCAAGGCCTAAACTGATCAACAATTTCCTTCAATTTCTCTGAAAACTGAATTTTACATTATAAATACTCCCCCCATCCCCAAGCAGGAGAAAGCCATCACTTTCTTTATTAGAAGGTCTAGGTGTTTTCCTAGGCCTTTGGGTTTGTTTGCATGGCCTGCTTAACAAAGGACAGGATCACGTATGAGATGCAGAGCAAACATGAAGTAAGTGGGGCTGATGTTATTCTTCCAAGTTCACAGATGAACTGAGTTTCAGAGAGTCCATGTGGCCTCTCCAAGTTCACACAGCTAGGTAGTAGCAGCCCTTGGATCAGGACTGGTGTTCCATTGTATGTTCAATGTCATACTGAGTGTGAATAGTGTCAACAGCCTATGGTCACCGTCTTGTTTTGTCATTTAACTTTGAATCTCATTCATTTCTCCTGCTCTCCATGAAGATTGAATACCCACGGGGTTCATCTTCCAGTTGAGTGCTTTGCAAGAAAGCCCTTCATCTCCAAGGCATTCGATCAGACAGCACTGCGGTTCTTTGCAATCACAGCATAGGCCTTTGTTTTCATCCCAGCATCCCGTCTTAATAAAGACCCATGAGAAAGTTGGGAAGGATGGAATTTATTTAAACATCATAAAACCCATCATGAGAAGCCCTCAGCTAACATCATCCTCAAAGTGGAAACACTGAGAGCTTTCCTCCTGAGATCAGGAACACGATAGGAATGTCCATTCTCACCACTTTTGTTTAGTATACTGCTGAAAGTCCTACCATCAGCCATCAGACAACAAAAGGAAATAAAAGGCATCAGAATTGGCAAAGAAGAAGTCATATTTTCACTTTTTGCAGACGACATAATCCTCTGCATAGAAAATCCTGCAGACTCCACCATAAGCCTACTAGAACTGATCCAAGAATTCAACAAAGTGGCATGGTACAAATTCAACATACAGAAATCAGTTGCATTCTAGACACCAACAATGAAGCAACAGAAAGAGAAATAAAGAAACTGATTCCATTCAAAATTGCACAAAAGAAACCATAAAGTACCTAGGAATAAACCTAACCAAGGATATAAGAGATCTGTATGATGAAAACTAAAGAAAACTTATGAAGGGAATTGAAGAAGACACAAAGAAATGGAAAAACATTCCATGCTCATGGATTGGAAGAATGAATATAGTTAAAGTGTCATTACTACCCAAAGCAATCTACACACTCAATGCAATCCCAATTAAAATTGCACCAGCATACTTCTCAAAACTAGAACAAACTATCCTCAAATTTGTATGGAACCAAAAAAGACCCCGAATAGCCAAATATTGAAGAATAAAACCAAAATGGGAGGCATCATCATCCCAGACTTTAGCCTCTACTACAAAGCTGTCATCATCAAGACAGTAGGGTATTGGCACAAAAACAGACACATAGACCAATGGAATCGAATTGAGAACTCAGAATTGGACCCAAAAGTATACAGCCAACTAATCTTTGACAAAGAAGGAAAGAGTATCTAATGGAAAAAAGACAGCCTCTTTAACAGATGGTGCTGGGAGAACTGGACAGCAACATGCAGAAGAATGAAACTAGATCATTTTCTCACACTATACACAAAAATGAACTCAAAATGGATAAAAGCCCTGAACATGAGACATGAAGCCATCAAAACCCTAGAGGAGAAAGCAGGAAACAACCTCCTTGACCTCCACCATAGTAATTTCTTACTGGACACATCCCCAAAAGCAAGGGAATCAAGAACAAAAATAAACTATTGGGACCTCATCAAGATTAAAAGCTTCTGCACGGCAAAGGAAACACTCCATAAAACTAGTAGGCAACCGGACAGAATGGGAAAAGGTAGTTGCGAATGACATATCAGATAAAGGGTTAATATCCAAAATCTATGAGGAACTCACCAAACTCCACACCTGAAAAACAATCAAGTGAAGAAATGGGCAGAAGATATGAACAGACACTTCCCCAAAGAGGACATCCAGATGGCCAACAGACACATGAAACGATGCTCAGCATCCCTCCTCATCAGGGAAATACAAATCAAAACCACACTGAGATGCCACCTCACGCCAGTCAGAGTGGCTAAAATGAGCAAATCAGAGAACACGAGATGCTGGCGAGGATGTGGAGAAACGGGCACCCTCTTACACTGTTGGTGGGAATGTAAACTGGTGCAGACCCTCTGGAAAACAGTGTGGAGGTTCCTCAAAAAATTAACAATAGAACTCCCCTGTGACCCAGCAATAACACTGCTAGGAATTTATCCAAGGGATACAGGAGTGCTGATGCCTAGGAGCACATGTACCCCAATGTTCATAGCAGCACTCTCAACAATAGCCAAAACATGGAAAGAGCCTAAGTGTCCATCAATGGAAGAATGGATCAAGAAGATGTGGTTTATCTATACAATGGAATACTACATGGCAATGAGAAATAATGAAATCTGGCCATGTGTAGCAACATGGATGGAACTACAGGGTGCTATGCTGAGCGAAGTAAGTCAGGCAGAGAAGGACAGCTACCATATATTTGCAGGTATACGAGGATTAGGAGGAACTTAACAGAGGACCGTGGGGGAGAAGAAGGGGCGAAATAGTGGGGGGAGGGAAGGAGGCAAACCATGAGAGACTCTTTAATGCTGAGAACAAACTGAGGACTGATGGGTGTGGGGGGGAGGAGGGGTGATGGGCACGGAGGAGGGCACTTGTGAGGATGAGCACTGGGTGTTGTTGGAAACCAACTTGACAATTAACTATATAAAAAAAAAGAATAAAATAAATAGTATGCACTCAACAAAAAAAGTAGGATTTGCCATATTGTAATAATTTATTTTTCCCTAATTGTATGTATTTTCTAGTTTTATTTTTTATTTTTTTTAATTTTTATTTATGTTAGAGAGAGAGAGAGAGAGAGAAAGCATGGGAGGACAGAGAGGGAGACACAGACCCGAAACAGTTTCCAGGATCTCAGCTGTCAGCACACAGCCCTATACATGGCTCGAACTCACGAGCTGTAAGATCATGACTTGACCTGCACTCAGACACTTAACTGACTGAGCCCCCCGATGTCCCAATGTTTTCTAATTTTAAAGAATAGTGAAGATATAGGCAATTTAAAAGTTTGACTGTGGGGCACCTAGGTGGCTTCAGTCGGTTAAGCGTCTGACCAGCTCAGATCATGATCTTGTGGTATGAGGGTTCAAGCCCCAAGTTGAGCTCTGTATTAACATCTCAGTGAGTAAGGCCGGTTCAGATTCTGTGTCTCCCTGTCTCTCTGTACCCACCTCAAAAGTAAATAAACATTTAAAAAGTTTTAAAGAAAAAGTTTCTCTAACATTTTCTTGGGCGGTAAAATGGGGATGGGAAAAGACCAAAAGGCAAACAAAATGTGTGTTGACATACTTGAACATGTAGGTTTAGCTAAGAGGAAGAATCCATCACTAAATGTGTATGGTATATTTTTAATCCCCACAACATCCCAAAGAGATAACTGCAATTATCTTCATTTTTAAATGAAAAATGAGAGTCTCAGAAAGTTTGAACACTTGCTCAATTTCACTAAGTTAGTGTAAGAGTCAAGCCCATGTGTCTAAATTCAAGGCCAATGTTTATTCCAGTATAATGCAGACGTATTTTAATCTCGCTTTGTAAACTTTATGTTAAGCAGGGAGTCTAAAACTATCTAGAAAGAGGTCACTATGTACAAGTGATAACAAAAGTGCCTATATATATTTGCTTACCTTAGAAATAAAATTAGGAGTATTATCTTATATTTAAAATTAGAAACATTGAAGAAGTTAGGAATGGTTATAAATAGATATGTTAGTATGTGCCTGTAGATATTAGATACATTAATTAAATCTACAGGAAAGCAAGAGCTTAGAAATTCATACTATATCAATATTATATCACTAGAAATCCTGAAACAAGTTCGCTGCATTAATTTTAGTAGGTGTTCCCAAAGAAGAGTACTAAGGTACCTAAGGAAGTGTCAACCAGCTCAGGTTGAATACACACTATCATTAAATCAAGAAAACATTATGAACTAGGTTCAGAAAGCAATTTACATAGATTCTAGTGTCTTTATTTTGTGACGTTATTTGAGAATTAAGATTCATCTTCATTTTTTCAGCGAACCTAATATACTCTGAATATACACTTTTTAAAAATTTTATTTTTAATTTAATTTCAAGATAGTTAACATACAATGTAGCTTTGGTTTTAGGAGTAGAACCCACTGATTCATCACTCACATATGACACCCAGTGCTCAACCCTAAATGTGCCCTCCTTGATACCTATCACCCATTTAACCCATCCCCCACCTATCTCTTTTCATGACAAACTTATTTTGCCTAGCTTAATGCCCTCTAGTTCCATCCACATTTTTGCAAAAATGGGAAAATTTCATTTTTTATTGCTGAGTAGTATTCGTGTGTGTGTGTGTGTCCCACCTCTTCTTTATTCTTTCAACAGTTGATGGACATTTGAGCTCTTTCCATACTTTGACTATTGTTGATAGCAATGCTATAAACATTGCAGTGCACATTCGCCTTCAAACCAGTATTTTTGTATCCTTTGCATAAACCCTTAGTAGTGTAATTGCTGGGTCATAGGGTAACTCTATTATTAATTTTTTGAGGAACCTCCATACCGGTTTTCAAGAATGGCTGCACCAGTTTGCATTCCGCCTAGCAGGGTAAAAGTGTTCCTTTTGGGGCACCTGGGTGGCTCAGTCGGTTAAGCGTCCGACTTTGGTTCAGGTCATGATCTCACGGTTCGTGGGTTCGCGACCTGCGTTGGGCCCTGTGCTGACAGCTAGCTCTGTTTTGGATTCTGTGTCTCCCTCTCTCTCTGACCCTCCCCCTCTCATGCTCTTTGTCTCTGTCTCAAAAATAAACAAACTATTAAAAAAGGGTTCCTCCTCACCAAACTCCACACCCGAAAAACAAACAACCCAGTGAAGAAATGGGCAGAAGATATGAACAGACATTTCTCCAAAGAGGACATCCGGATGGCCAACAGACACATGAAACGATGCTCAGCATCCCTCCTCATCAGGGAAATACAAATCAAAACCACACTGAGATGCCACCTCACGCCAGTCAGAGTGGCTAAAATGAGCAAATCAGAGAACTCGAGATGCTGGCGAGGATGTGGAGAAACGGGCACCCTCCTACACTGTTGGTGGGAATGTAAACTAGTACAGCCCCTCTGGAAAACAGTGTGGAGGTTCCTCAGGAAACTAACAACAGAACTCCCCTATAACCCAGCAATAGCACTGCTAGGAATATACCCAAGGGATACAGAAATGCTGATGCATAGGAGCACACGTACCCCAATGTTCATAGCAGCACTCTCAACAATAGCCAAAACATGGAAAGAGCCTAAGTGTCCATCAACGGACGAATGGATCAAGAGGATGTGGTTTATCTATATGATGGAATACTACATGGCAATAAGAAACAATGAAATCTGACCATGTGTAGCAACATGGATGGAACTACAGGGTGCTATGCTGAGCGAAATAAGTCAGGCAGAGAAGGACAAATATCACATGTTTGCACGTATAGGAGGATTAGGAGGAACTTAACTGAGGTCCATGGGGGAGAAGAAGGGGGGAAATGGTGGGGGAAAGGGAGAGTGGTAAACCATGAGAGACTCTTGAATGTTGAGAACAAACCGAGGACTGATGGATGTGGGGGGGAGGGAGGAGATGGGCATGGAGGAGGGCACTTGTGGGGATGAGCACTGGGTGTTATATGGAAACCAACTTGACAATAAACTATTTGTAAAAAAAAAAAAAAAAAGGGTTCCTCTTTCTCCACATCCTTGTCAACTGTCATTTCCTGAGTTGTTAATTTTACCCATTCTGACAGGTATGAGGTGATATCTCATTGTGGTTTTAACTTTTATTTCCCCGATAACGAATGATGTGGAGCATCTTTTCATGTGTCTGTTAGCCATCTGGATGTCTTCTTTGGGAAAGTTTCTATTCATGTCTTCTGCCCATTTTTTCACTGGATTATTTATTTTCGGGGTGTTGAGTTCGATTAGTTCTTTATATATTTTGGATAGTAACCCTTTATCTGATGTGTCATTTGCAAATATCTTCTCCCATTCTGTAGGTTGCTTTTGTTTTGTAATTGTTTCCTTTGCTGTGCAGAATGTTTTTATCTTGATGAGGTCCCAATAATTTATTTTTGCTTTTATTTTCATTGCCTCCGGAGACATGTCAAGAAGTTGCTACAACTGAGGTCAAAGAAGTTTCTGTCTCCTGTCTTCTGTAGGATTTTGATGGTTTCCTGCCTCACATTTAGAAGTTTTGGGGAACATCTGGGTGACGAAATTGGCTAAGTGTCTGACTCATGGTTTCAGATCAGGTCATTATCTCACAGTTCATGGGATCGAGCCCTACATATGGCTCTACATTCATAGCATGCAGCCTCCTTGGGATTCTCTTTCCCTCTCTGTATGCTTTTCCTCCATGCTCGCTCTCTCTCTCTCTCTCTCAGAAGAAATAAACATATTTTTTAAAGTTTTGCTAAATTCATAAGAAAGATTTTGCTCTGTAACGGAGCCTTTTATCTGTGGAGAAATACATCTATAACTTTATAATATGCAAATGAGTAAAACAATGCCACGTGCACATATGTTTTCATAGCCAATTTTGAGGGAAGATATCCTTGTTATCCTGGAGAATCTTTGTGTGTGTGTGTGTGTGTGTGTGTGTGTGTGTGTGTGTGACAACTACATAAAGTCCTATGCATGAAATGGGAAGGTATCATACCCATTCATAGAAGAGAAACTAGTGGCCTACAACCGATTAGGGACCATGTTCCTACAACAAATTAATAGAAGATTTCCTAAAACACTAAAGCCTCCAGAGTAACTGTGCACGGGGCCAACCATACTTGATGTGACTGCTCCTTGTAACATCAGTTTACGTGTTTTTTTTTTCTGATTCCAAACCCTTTCAGTATTCTATTCATCATAAAAACGTTAAAGTTCTCTTCCTTAAACTATTTTTGCACTCATGATGTCAGTGTTAGCAAAATCTAGAGAGTTTTTTTTATGCAGAAATAGTCTAATGTCTAAGAAGAGAAATAGTCTAATCACCAAGATGGCTTGATAAGAACTATATACAATACTCTTATCTGTATGTGTATTACCACTGCTTCCTGGCAGAGGCAGTGGATATAATGAACTCTCTGACCAACTCAAATGCTGCTTCATTTAGAGTGAAATCTCATTTATTTATCAGGTAAGTGCTTCTTTACCCACAAATAAATTACTTGTGAGCTACATTAAGTCTCTGGAAGACATGTAGTTAAGTAATACCAAAGGGAGAGGTCTAGCTCACTTTTAGTTGGCTCTTCCAGTCCCAGTATCCATGAAGGTAGTCCAATAGAGAAGACTGCTTTTTTTGGTGAGATTTCCATACATGCCTCGTTCTTCTTTGTGTTTACCTGAACACCTTAAAGTTACTAGGTTCCCTGTCAGGGTAGGGGGACATGTCTCTGTCTAGTGTATTGATTGCCCTCTAGTGGATGGAGTGTGATGATATTTTTTGTTAATATGTGATGAATGTAAACATTAATTTTACAATAGCCAAAATACTTCCATATTTTTAGGCAGCAATCTTGGCAGCTACTTTTGTCTTTGAGCTTTTAGAACACAGATTTAAATCAATTTACTCCTATACCATACTTCCTGGGTTGCTAGCTCTTTTTCCAGCTTATTAAAAACAAACAGATTTTTTTTCAAGTGTACTATATACAAGGGACTATGACTGAATCAGTGAGAGGCAAAAATAAGTATTAATCATGGTCTCTGGCTTTATAAATCTCAAGTTTATGTTGAATGTGACATGCACACCTGAGAAACAATACATAATACATTTTACTTGTATTAAATGCTAAATGCATCCTTTTGATGAAGGAGGCTATTGGGGGTTAGAAGCAAATAATCATCTTATATACCACTCCTTCCCATAATATAGCCCTGTCAAATCCTAACAGAAGTTTTCTCATAGGCAAAAGTAAAGTATTAGTTGTGTTGAGAGTTGAGGAAGTCATAGAACTAAAGCCTGTGCTACTTCTGTACTCCAGTGAAGTATTTTAATAACAAAGACTTAATATGAGATTGTTGGTTCCCACCTCTTGGGGTTTTAGGGCTTTGTAGGTCTCTGTAGGTACAGGATAACTTACAACTTCTAACATGAAAGTATTTGGTTAAGAGTTTTAAATATATTTAGTGCTAATTAAATAAAAGTTAGAGTGGGTCAGTGTGGAATTGAATGAGAAACTCCATATGTACCAATTAAATCAGCTAATTATATTGATAAGTTACCTATTTTCCAATAAAAATCCCTCAAGTTCCTCTTCTTTCTCTTGTCCCCTACCCACCCATGATTTGTAAAACGGTTCTTACTTCTATAGCATTGTACTTATGGAATCATCATTATTTGTTTACCTCTCTCACTATCTTCCTTCCTTCTTTCTTTCCCTCCTTCATTCCGTCCTTTCTTCCTTCCTTCTATCGTTCGTTCCTTCCTTCTCTCTTTCATCCTTAATTTCTTTTTTCTCTCCTGTTTGTATTTCTTCTAATGTTTGGAACAACTACAGGAACAGAGTAGGCCCATAATACAATAAAAGGTCATTGAATGAATGAATGAATGATAAGAAGTTGAAACTCCACTTCTGTATGTGGAGATATTATTGGGTATGGTTACCTAAATAACATGTCTCAAGTGATAAAATGTAGAAGATTATTTCATCTTCCCGTTTACTTAATTTTTTGCAACTATTTGTAAATGCGCAAGTGTATCTATTAAAATCAAAATCAAAATTATACTCTTTACATTAGCAATTGAGAGAGGTCATGTTTGTAGTCCTTATTAAAGACAAATAAGAAATTAGCCAAATTAAGTCATGCTGTAAATTAGCTAATTATTGAGTTTGAGAAAATGATGATTTTTTGGTGGAAAATTTAATGGCAAAATTCCTCAGAAAATAGTGTTACATCACTAGTCTGATGAGAAAATCAATCTGTATAAGATGAGGAAACTTAAAGGAATAAAACTTGCATGCTTTGAAAAACAAGATTTTTGTTTGAAACACGGCAGATATGGGAGGAAAGCAAATATCATCTAGGTCCTCATATCAGTGACTACAAAGAAGCAAGAGCCTGTACTAGTGTTACGACTATTGCACATAAATAAGGTATAAAAGAATGCACTAGAGGGGCGCTTGGGTGGCTCACTCGGTTGAGCGTCCGACTTCAGCTCAGGTCATGATCTCATGGTTCATGGGTTTGAGCCCCGCATTGGGCTCTGTGCTGTCAGCCAGCTCAGAGCCTGGAGGCTGCTATGGATTCTGTGTCTCCCTCTCTATCTGACCCTCCCCTGTTCCTGCTCTCTCTCTCTCAGAAATAAATTTTTAAAAACCACACACACACAACATTAACAAATTAAAAAAAGTATGCACTAGAAAAGAGAATTTCTAGTCCAGTGTCTCTGATACTAAAAACAAATAAATATAAAAGTCACAAAATAATACAAGAAAGAAGACAAGGAAAAGGAAGGAAGGGAGAGAGGGAAGGAAGGAGGAAGAGGAAGGGCATTAGAATAGAAGATTGATGTTCTAATAAAATGAAGTGCATATTTTACCTTTTTTAATCTTTCCAAATATGCTTTTCAGGAAAAAAGGAAGTAAAAATGTAAAAAATAAAAAAAGAAGAATCAAAGAAACATAAAATAAAACTCCAGAAAACTCATCTATAAAATCTCATTCTCCTTGTATATCAATAAATGGTCTTAAAGTGTTAAAAATTAATTAAACATTTGTTCTCTGTATTATCCTGATTGAGAGAATACTATTGGCCACCAGAAAAGGGCCTCTGGTATCACAAAAATGAGGTGTTTCTATTCAGTCATTATTATTCTGTACATCATTATTAAATGAAAAAGAGGTACCCATTTTTTTCTTTCCAGTTTCAGCAGGTGAAGAACCCACACTGAGAATCACAATATTCTTGGGAAAAGCCAATACCCCAAGACCCCCAAATTTCTGATCACTGGCCTAGGGTTACAGAGATATCTAGCTTTTCTCTTACAAAAATTCCTCCTTAAAAGAAAAATGCAAAAAGAAAATATTTATTAATTATTACTGAAAATTTGGCTTGAAACTCTAATTTATGAATAAATGTGAGCATGGAACTCCTTTTTATTTCTTCTCTAATTTTAGGACTGGACTAGAAGCATTCAAGTTGCCTATTCCCTTAAGTTTAAAGTTTCAAGATGACAGGGACCCTATTGATCTTATTCACTGCTGTCTCTCAGTGCCTACGGAAGTTGTTGATACAGAGTTGGTATACAGTAATTATTGGTGAAAGTAAGTGACAAAGTAAGTCCAGTGGCCTTGTGGCCCCTTGTCCTACTTTGTGGGGGGAGCTTTCCTTGGATGTCAGTCTACTCTAAGGGCAGCAGTGGGAAATTAGGAAGGCATCTTTTTTCACGGTATCATCTTATTACATCAGTTTCTCATGAGAGAGAAGGAAGAAGAGGACACTTCAAAGAAATTCAAGAGCAAGAGTCAAAAGATTGCTGGCTTTAGTTAAGTTCTATTTAGAATCCTTTTATCCCATGAACTGAAAGCCACACCTCCTGTTTCTGTTATTGAATTTTATTCTTGAAGGGTTATAGGGCCTGTGAAAAGGTGGAAAGCCTTAAATTGTCTAGAGGTTAGAGTCTTAGCCACCCAGTTGAAGCCAGACCACATTTAATAAGATTTTTGAGTAGGCATAACTAGTAGGTATGACAAATGTCCTCCTACTTGAAATCCAGACATTTTCTATAGGTGCCCTAATGTTTTATTTTTCAAGATGTGTAAAACATGGTCCAAATACCAATCTTGGGGGGTAAAATAAATGATTGTTTCCTGAGAGGAGTACTCAGGAAAAGCATACCAATGTTCATAGTTAGACATCAGCAGAAATGTACTCAAAATCCTTCCCCCCTGATGTACCTCTGATTACTAAGTACAGTATTTATGTATTCATGATACATTTTCTCTATTGCAGAAATACTTGTGCTAAATGCAAGGTGATATTTTCAGCTAAAATTTGCTGGACTTATATGTAGACGATATAATTCTCCAGAATCTCTTATGGATTTCTTAGTACATTTTCAAATGTGGTTGGAAACAGAGTATCATGAAATAATAAGTGCAATTCTTAGTATGAATTCATTTGAATCCCAGAGTGACCTTAATTTTTCCGCTGGGACCCTATTTTTCTTGTTCTATTGAATAAAACCTATGGGTCACATTTGTCAGGATATTCTAGTTATTAAGAGGATCTTTCATAGAAAAACAAAAACTAAGCACGTTTTCATATTTTTAACATCAAAATGATTATTTTTTAATTTAATAATTAATTTAATTTCTTTTCTAAATTTAATTTATTTTTTAATTTTTTTTGAGAGAGAGAAAGAGAGAGAAAGAGAAAGAGAGAGAGAGTGAGAGAGATAGAGAGAGAGAGAGGTAGAGTGTAAGAGGGGAGGAACAGAGGAAGAGGGAGACACAAAATCCAAAGGAGGTTCCAGGCTCTTAGCTGTCAGCACAGAGCCCGATGCGGGGCTTGAACCCATGAACCATGAGATCATGACCTGAGCTGAAGTTGGACACCTAACTCATTGAGCCACCCAGATGCCCCTGTAGTAATTCATTTAAAATAAGATATATCAAAGAGGTTGGAAATGTTTTAACTCTTCTAAATGAAAGTTTGATAAGAAATAGATAATATTTAAGTCTGAAGACTTAGGTCAGTTTCTTTATCATCTGTACATGTCATCTCACCTCTGACATGCTAAAGACTATGGTGAGGAAATAAGATAAGAGAGCAAAACTAAGGATGGGAAAGGAAAAATACAATGAGTATACAGATTTCCAGGAATTTCACTAATAAGAACTATGAGGAGGCATGTTCAATGGGTGAGAAAAGAGAGTAACTTTATATAGCATACTGGTATGTCTATAAAACAGTAGACATTTTTTTCCCTCCAAGGACTTCTATAATAAAAAATGTTATGTGTAGGTGAATAAACATAATGATCATCAAAAAAAAAAAAAAACAGCAATAACAGGAAAAATGACTACCATTTATTGCATGCTCCCATGTGCCAGGAACTATGGTAAAAGATTTCCATGACTGATCTTATTAGCAGAATTCAACTGCATACTGATAAAGGTAAAATAGGTTGTGTTCCCTCAATTTGTTCTCATCCATTGACTCTCACACATAGACATACACTGGTGCATCTCAGGGGTTTTAATGACAGAATTTGTATATAAAATAGAAAAACTGATAGTTTTGTTAGAATAGCGACAATGAACAATTAATTATATGTACTTGCTTATCCATATAATGCTTTTTGCTTATGTACATCCTCTAACTGAGGTGAATAAATACTCTCAATAGAGTTGAGAAGGGAGTGAGTGAAGTTAGACATCAGTCTATAACAATAAGAAAGGAAAAGAATAATGGAAATGAGAGAGGGTATGGAGGAAATTAGAGGTGGAGGAAAGAAGAAACCTGTGTGGACTGCATAAGAAAAATTCTCTGCAGATTCCAAGTTTGACCATTGTTATTGTGGAGTGAAGGGTTTGCTTTTATATCCTCTTTCTTGGACACAGTGGGTGGACCCTAGAACATCTTCATAAACTCATGGTAGTATCTGATAATGGAAATTTTCAACGTTTAGTATTCTTGAGGCCTGTTCCTGGGCTCCCGGGGAAGCTACACTTCTACCAAGGTCAGAATGACTTCACCAAAATTCAGAGCATGAGCTCTATTTATGCTCTGAGCACACATTGTACATCTGTTTCTTTAGCAAATAACCTGAAAGAAACATGTCAAACTAAAGACAAGAATAAAAATCTCCCTAAATTCCATTCCCATAACTCTGAAGCCTGCAACTTTGTAAATACTAAAAGCGTAAGATAAAGTTTGTAATTTTCTTAAATGTCCATCATGATGATTTGTAACCCTTAATGTTGACTTGTAACTCTTAATGTAACAACAACAACAACAAAACCCATCTATATCATCTATATCCCTGTATTAAACATTCCTTCTCTGGAGCACTCTCTTCTTTGTGATAATTGTGTATCCCGGGCACTTGAGCTCAAATAAAACTCTTTCCTTCAAAAACAAATGCTAAAAGATTTGTTCATTCTTCATTGACATATCACAAAAAGCAGATTCACTTGAAAGTTATAACTTAATTGAACTTTACAAGAACTTATTTTTTCATCACATGCTTACATCCAGATCAGAAAGGACATTCTATAGCTTGATCATTCTTATAGAGCTTAAATTTTGAAATATAAACCACCCCAAAACTTTTCAACCTCTTTATTCAATGACAAGATTCCCTAGTGGAAATCGGTCCCTGTGTTAATTTCATGATCTATACTATGAAACCTCTCATTTATTTCGTAAGTATTATTTGCCAAAACATAACTACTTGCTTTCTTATTTTTAAAAGAAAACATTCCCAAGCTCAAATTGGATTTAAATTCAGCAAAGAACTTAAACACACAACATAACAGATCTTTGCTGATGTTTCATGTATGGCACCAAGCAGCAAAGATACAACTTCATCAGGTCTTTGATCAATGCTTTAAAAGCAACAGGGTGTATTTGTAGACTCAAACTTGAATAGTCACGGAAGCAAAACAGAACAAACCAAAACACCCGCTAGTATTTACCTGTTAGGATATATCTTACTCTCTTCCTTCCTGTTAGACAATTTTCTCCCTTATGATTATTTTGTGACCTTTCAGAAATGTGTCTCCAGCTTTATAAATCTGAAGAGAAAAATCATCACCTCTGCAAATTAACTAATGCAAAAGAAAAAGAAGGAAACATCTTTCTTGATATTTTACACATTGAAAATTCAGGTTCTCTAAGTCCATGCTCTACAAAAGAAACAAGTTTCACTATGCCATTCCAAATACATCACAGTGGCCTGAAATCTTTTCTCAAAGCAGACCAGGTACCTGAAGAATTGAGATGTAACACCATGGGTATCTCCCTCGACTCTGAAGCAGAGACCAAATATAGACAGTAACTAAAGTGGTTTAACTGTGTATCATCGGGAGTAAATACTGTCAGTCTTCAAAACCATGCAAAACTTTGTTGTCTTCCCATTAAAGTGTGAATGAATGCTGAACACTAAAGTATTTTAAAAAAATATGAAAAGGAGTATACACTATCAGAGGAAGTGGTGCATAAAGAAGAAAGTGACAAAGGCTTCTGGGAAACATTGCAGCTCCGGGGTAAAGGAAAGAGAAAGACTGCCTTTTGGGGTTTTTTTTCTTTGTGTTTTGTTTTGTTTTGGTAGGTTTGGTTTTTTGTAGCTATATTCACAGCATCAGGCAAAACTACTTTAATTTTAAAACACCCCCTAGTATCCCAAAATCCCATGCTTTTCAATTTGTAAAATGTAGTTAACAAACAGTCCTAGAAGAATTCAAGTGTTCTTAATCACACAACTGATTTACAGGACTGACTGGCTATAATGGAGAAAGTATCATCTTGTAAAGCCTTAGGGTATTTCAGAGTTAGGGAAAATCAAGAGGGAGTCTTTTATTTCTATGTTTCTTATTCCTACAATGAGGGTAGGGCTAAGTAAAGGAAAGAATGCAAGAAGATTGCATTTGAGATATATATATATATATATATATACATATATATATGTATCTTCATATATATATATCTTCACATATATATATCTTTATCTATATCTATATCTATATCTATCTTTATCTATATATATCTTCAAACTTGTGAACATTTATGGTTTTATCTCCTGGTTAGGAAAACCAGCTTTATTATGGAAAGTGAGAATTGTCTGCTGAAATCACAAACAAAATGAAATGCATCCTAAATCCCTCACAGCTAATCTCATTATGTGAACTTTTCTTCAATGATCATAGGCAAGAATATATTCAAAACATACTAATTTAAAATGTGAATAAATAAATGTTCCCTGAAACAGTGAACCCTAGGGGTTTTGGCAGGATCTTTTTGATAGTAACCAGTACAGAACAGAAATGGTTGAACTCTAAGCAGATGAGAATTAATGTGGTCAGTAGGGGAATCAGCTCAGCAGAAAGTAAACTCCAAGTCAAATAAAATGAGCTCTGCAGAATTGTCACAATGTTATGTAAACTGAATGAGAGCCTTTATAAAGGACTTTTAAAAAGTGTTTATTTAAATTCCAGTTAACATATAATGTTATATTAGTTTCAAGTATACAATATAGTGATTCAACACTTCCATACAACACTCTGCTCATCACAGCAAGTGCACTCCTTAATCCCTATCAATTATTTAAGCTATGCCCCCAGCCACCTCCCCTCTGGTAACCATCAGTTTGTACTCCATAGTTTTGTTTCTTAAATTCCACATATGGGTGAAATCATATAGTATTTGTCTTCCTCTGGCATATTTCACTTAGCATAATACAATCTAGCTATATCCATACCATTGCAAATGGTAAGATTTGATTATTTTTTATGGCTGAGTAATATTTCACTCATCTTCTTTATCCACTCATCGGTCGATGGACACTTCAGCTTGTTCCATAACTTGACTACTGTAGATAATGCTGTTATAAACATCAGGGTGCATGCATCCCTTTGAATTAGTATTTTTTTATTCTTTAGGTAAATACCTAGTAATGCAATTGCTGGGTCATAGAGCAGTTCTATTTTTAACTTTTGAGGAACCTCCAAACTGTTTTCCAGAGTGGCTACACGAGTTTGCATTCCCACCAAAAGTGCAAAAGAGTTCCCCTTTCTCCACATGCTTTCCAATATCTGTTATTGCCTGTATTGTTAATTTTGGCTATTCTAACAGGTGTGAGGTGATAGTTTTGATTTGAAATTCCGTGGTGATGTGTGATGTTGAGCATCTTTTCATGTGTCTGTTGGCCATCTGGACGTCTTCTTTGGAAAAACATCTATTCCTTTCTTCTGCCCATTTTTTTTTTGACATTGGCCATATCAACTTATTTCTAGATAGGTCTCCTGAGGCAAGGGAAACAGAAGGAAAAAGAAAGTATAAGGTCTGCATCAAGATAAAAAGCTTCTGCACAGTGAAGGAAACAACCAACAAAGTTAAAAGGCAACCTACTGAATGGGAGAAGATATTTGCAAATGACATATCTAATAAAGGGTTAGTATCCAAAAGATATAAATAACTTATCAAACTAACCATGCAATAAAAACTAGTAATCCATTTAAAATTGGTGGAAGGGACTTATAATCCATGTTTTTCTCTCCTTTGTGTGACAAATATAAAAAATGTTACTTAGAGGTGGCATATTATATTTGCCCCATTTGCCTTGCTGTACCTTCCTTCACTGATGTGATAACAAAAACCCTCTTATGCATCTTAGCTGTCAATGTCTTCTTGCTTGTGTTTCTGAAAAGAAACATCTAAAAACATGCCAGAGGCACTGCTTGCCCTGCAGGTTTGTTCTCTTATCCATTTTAGCTGTTGTGTTTGTACACATTATATTTCTGTACCATAGTTTCATCCAGAAGGGATTTTAAAGGAATGCATGTTGTGTCAATGGAACCAAGAAAAAATTGGACATAATGAAACTGATTTCATCATGCATAGGATGTGGCAGCTGCAGCAGAGAAAGGAGCCACCAGTGAACCATAAGTTTTAAAACCCCAAACCACAACTTTTGGAGATTGTTCACACTTTACTTTGAGAATGTACAGATGGTGCCTTCTTCCCATTCATAGTAGTATCCTGACTTCCTGATTTGTTGCTTTGGCCTCGAAGAATAAGGACATATAAAACTGGAATGCTCTATACTTAAGCAGCACCTTTCATCTGACAGGCTAAATCCCCCTTACGGTCTCTGGTTCATTAACTCCCATAATACCTTCCTGAGGTGACATGTATAAACCCCATGGTTTATAGATGGGGTAACAGAAAAGTCAGAACACAGTTAGCTGACTCCCTCAGAATGTTATAATATATCCTTTTCCATAATAGAAATTGATTATAGAGCTCTAGTTTCCAAGGATGTAGATGCAATAATTCTCAGGGAAGTGTCCTGTGAACCTGAAATACCACTGAAATGGTATGCATGCAACTTAAGGAAACACTGTTCTGTATCATGTTTATAAAGAGGAGCCTTTAACCACATGCATGTGGTTGACATTATTGCATCTTGATAACACTTCCCCAAGCAGAGCCTGGCATCAGTGCAAGCAAAAAGATCTAGCATCCTCAGTCTGATCAGCAAAATTTGGCAGAGAAAGAGGCTAGGAGCATACCAGGTCATGGCATGGATATGAAGTTAGAACACAGTCCCAGACGCAGCATCTGAGACAGATAGCAAATATTCAGAAAAGATTCAGAAAAAAAAAGTTTTCTTTCTTTAATACCAAGCCCAGGGAGCAAGCCAATTTAAGAACCAATGGAAGCAGATCTTAATTAGAGATAAGAGAAGAGAGTCATGAGATAGGCAATATGCATTCCTCTTCTATCCTCTGTGTGATTTAAATAATGCTGCATATATAGTGGTTTGAAGACTTTTGGTCTCTGATATCTTTATTGGCATTATCATCATTATTGTTTTCCTCATCAGCTGAGTAAGAAAAAAAATCTTTATGATTCTCTTCCCCATGGTCTAGATAGTAGGTTATACAATTCTAGACCAAAGTGAGAAATTTCAGCTCCCTTTATATGGTAATAGAACAAAAAGAAGAATGCATGCCTCCTGCTGATCACTTAGTAGGTATTTTACCTCTCTGGAGGGTGCAGCAACATTCCCTCAGCACCAATTCATTTGAAGTTTAAGTTCTACACAGCAGAAAGATTAAGCTCTAAACTGGAAGCTGTGGATAGGTTCTTTGGAGAGAAAATTGTCCTACTGCAGCCAAAAAGGAATAGTGAAGCTGCCTTGATCTTTAGAGAAAACACATTCCTTTTCAAGGGTGCAGGTGTGTGTGTGTGTGTGTGTGTGTGTGTGTGTGTGTGTGTGTGTGTGTTGGGAGGATGTGGAGAGAGAACAGAGAAAAATAATTAAGCTCATCATTAATATGTCAGAGATGGCAGTATAGAAATGGTAAAGGGGACAAGAATGTTTATCATGATTGTTACCCCTATGTAATTAATTTCATTTCACATGTATGAGCTCTTTGTCCTCATCCCAATATTGACTCCTCATAAAGTGAGAAGTCTGAATATTTAGGAGTAAAACTTTTCTCTAAACCCAGGGTTTTATCTGGCACTGGAGTAAGTATAAAAATAATTTCAGCAAATTTCTAAATTTAGTTTTACATATGTAAAGCTTTTCAAAAGGATGGAAGTTGATGCTTATAGAGGACTGAAGCAGTTTATGCTGAACCTATTTTGTTGTGTTGTTTGGTTTACACTTATGAAGGAGTCATTTGAGAGTGATTTAGAAAAGTTATGTCTCCAGTGTTGCAGTGTTGCCTCTGGTGGCATTTGACACCTTAGCAACATTCTGGAATAGGTTCATTCTCAAGCACTGCACCACACTGGAACAGTCCTCATACCTTGAGTTCTTACTTAAAAGATCAAAAGGTTCTGACTAGTCTTATCAGTGGCATGAGTATTTACTACATGGCATCTTGGTTACTTTTTTTATTCACACTCTATAGAATATGGTTTATTTGAGGGATAACGTAAATAAAATATTTTCTCAAGTAAATTTCAATTGAAACAGGAATTAACTGGGGGTTAATTACAAAATTCTTTTTAGCAGGGGACTCTTATTGACACCCAGCTGCTTACTGTGTTTATTTTATTACTCTTCCAAGTCCTTGCTTGTCTCCTGCCTTTCTGTGAAAGCTTGAAGTGATTCTCTGAAAGGGGCAGCAGAGCTGTGTATCGGCAAAAGAACATTGTTGGCAGAAATTTCCCAGTTCCTCTCATCTGTATTGTCCAGTGTTGGCAGGTGTCCCCGTAATTGTCATATTTAGAGGATAGTTGCCTGCATCTGTCATTAGTTAGTCTAAAAGACGATCCACTAATAATGTACTGATTCTTGAATTTATGAAAAATTATATCCTAGATTGTTATAGACTTAGGAATTTAGGTTCAAGGGCATAAAATATTTGAAACAAAAATTTGTGATGCAAAGTACAAAAAGCAGTGAATGCAAAACATGGATGTCTTACAGGAATCAACTCCCTCTTCTATATCTTATTCTCCTCTATCTCATTCCCATCATCAGATTTTTTCTTTTTTTATTTTTAATGATTAATGTTTACTTTTTAAATGTTTAATGTAATGAGCTGACAGCACAGAGCCTGCCACAGGGCTTGAACCCACAAACCAGGACGTCATGACCTGAGCTGAAGTTGGATGCTTAACCCACTGAGCCACCCAGGTGCACTTCATCAGACTTTTTCTGAAGTTTTTCCTAAAGTAGTTGGACTTCAGCAGATTGGTGCTATCATTTCTTTCCCAAGGACGTTGCTAAGGGGTTGCATTTTTTCCAGCTAACCCTTAATGATCCATTTTTACATTATCAGTTGCTAACACTCCCCAGCAGCAGGGCCTAAAATATTCTGACTGGCCTGATGCTCACTGTTGCACACTGGCTGCACTCCATTAATGTGCTGAGATACCTCTTAATGCATTGTGGGGCTGTAGAATCTACAGAAAAAAAAAAAAATGAACCCACAGGAGCATGTCTAGCCTATTGTTACTGAAGAAATTACAAGGAGATCTCTTTGAGGACTTTTCTTCCTCAATATTCATGTCTAGATCAACACTAACCCTGAAGTGATACTTCTGGTAAGCTGGAAAACTGTGAGTTGTCTATAGTGAGGAGTACCCTGGAGGGACTGCAATGTTAAGAATTGTTTAATCCTAAGGAGAACAGAATATTGTAATTCACTTTGAATAATCAAAATATCCAAACTTTATAAGTCACAAACATTTAGATGTCTAGACTTGATTGCAAAGGACTAGAATCATCTTTATTTTATTTCATCTATCTAGTTCACTTACTCACTTATCTTTTTAGTTAATTACTTGCTCTAAGTTGAAGGGACTATCACTTTACAAACCCCTCTTTTGCTACCAGATGATGCATGCAATTCTGGCAACCATATTAATGAGGTGTCTATTACAACTCAGGTAGGATTCTTCAGGGGAAGCAGATTTCCTAGGCATTCCAGGTATTGCACTTTAAAGAGACTGCCATGAAGTACAGCATGCTCTGCAGTAACATGCTGTGTACGCAAGTCCTTGAGCTCAATCTCACAAACCATGATATTATGACTTGAGCCAAAACCAAGACTTGGATGCTCAGTGGACTGAGTCACCTAGGCACCCCCAGATATGCATACTTATTGCATGCATATTTGTAATCCCCATCAAGACTCTCCATAAATAACGGAAGAGGCAATATTTCTTTCTTTTACTTGTGCGTATGTGTGTCCATGTTAGTATATTAAATAATTCTTAAAAGCTTATCAGAAAAAGTACAAGAGCACATCTCAAAAATAAAATTGATTAAAAAATAAAAATAAAAAATCCCAAGTGATGGCACCTTATTTTAAGGGGAAGTATTTTTACTTTAATCAAAATGAGATCCTTGAATCATTTATGTATTTACTCATTCATTCACTTCATAATTAATTTTTAAGTTTAACAATGCAAGTGGGGGAGGGGCAGAGAGAGAGGGAGACAGAGGGAGCGGGAGGGAGAGAGAGAATCCTCAGCAGGCTATGCACTGCCAGCACAAAGCCTGATGATGGGTTTGAACTCACAAAACCACAAGATCATGACCTGAGCTGAAATCAAGAATCAAGCACTCAACTGACTGAGCCACCCAGGAGCCCCAGCATCCACTCAATAATTATATGTGTTTATAACAGTCACTAGGTTACATGCAGGAACTACTGTTGTGAACAAAACTTTCTAAGTGCCCTGTCATTATAAGGTTTACCTTCTAATTGTAGAAACAGATAATAATAAATAAACAGATTAATATACAACTTGATTACAGACTGTGATAATGACAGATTTGAAGTAGGAGCGGGAGGTAATTTGTAATCTGAGAAGTAAAGAATGAGAAGGAGGAAGCTTTACAAAAGTAGAGGGAAAAACATTCCAGGCACTGGTAACTGCCCTGAGGAAGATGAGTTGCTGGTTTCAGAGAAGATAAAGGAAGCCTGCATGTACCATGAATCAGTCATAGTCCACATATTGCATTTCATAAAGATCTACCAAATGACAATATGAGGAAAGAAAGGGTTTTCCTCCACAATCCATACTCAGGGCCATTGCTCATTTCTCTTTTTCTGAATTTCTCACCCATAAGTTGACAAAAAACATCTAATTTATGACAGTTTATATTACTTTTTAAAATGAATGAGCTTCAGTGGTTAGCTACCTGCAGTTGAGTAATTCTTCCTATTTTCCTAAAATTGACCTCTTTGTGTCTTTAAAAAGTTGCCTTTTACTTCTTAATGCTCTAGGACATGTGATGTCTGCTTTCATCTTTTCTACACAATGTAGACTTTTACTTTCCTTAGAAAAATGTATCTTTGATCTTAATATCATCCACTCTTAAGACTTTTGATCTTTTTTAACTTTATTCTTATTGATTATGCCCTCTAAACCTTTATTATCCTATGACCTGTAGATTTGACATCCACATAGGGAGAATTGGTATAATGTGCTTGGCAGCATCTGAGAGGTCCAAAAGGCATGCATACCCCCAAACACGTGTCCCCATTAACTCAACAGTTAGCATACAATGTTTACTTTTGTGTCTTCTTTGGATTAAGTGATTGAAAACGCTTATTTGCTAGCTAAGAGGGATAACCATTAATTCCTTCAATAAAACCTTTTTTTTGGAGAACAAATTATATATGTTTGGAGAAGTTATGGGAGAGGGATTCAACACTAGGAATCAGAGTTAAATTCCTGGATCATCCTTTTCCTTATTTTGTGAATCTAGATGATTTCTGTAGAGGTGCATACTATATTGAGAGTAGAATGTTGGATTTATATGGATCTAATTAGAATTCTGGCCCCACCATTGATCAGCTGAGCAAATTACAAATACACTGAGGTTTATAACCTTGTATTTGTAATATGAATAAAATAGTTAAAAGATAGATGTGTATAGAAGGAATCAGGAAAGGAAGTGGGCAGGAAATAGTCACTGTAGAAGATGAAGTGCTGCACCACCCAGATCCCTTTTGCGGTTGAATAATGTATTCTTCCAGCTTCTAGGTCTGCAGTGAGCAGATGTCTCTCAGCGTTCAGCTCTCTTCAGAATTGCCTTGGCTGTGTTCAATCTATACACATCCCAGAGAAACTTATCATTCAGTGGGGAGGAATAGAAAACTCTGGTGTCTTTGTCCAAGCTGACACAACTTTGCAGAGCCCCATTTAATTTTTGAATTCCCATAGAGTCAGCCAAGAACTTCCCTGAGACTATATCACAGCCCAACTTCTCATTTATAATTTTACTTTCTTCCCTTCCTTTTCTTGGATGGAGTTCCCAAGACCACTCTCCAATTAACCTCTCTTTGTCTAAGTTCCCCCCCACCCCTCTGGGAAACTAATCATGTGCCCTGTCCCGTCAAAACTCTTCCTTTGATCTTAGAGGCTGCTACTTCAATTTTGGCTTGAGATTGTTTGCTATGTCAAATTTATTTCCAAATATCGCAATTTGATCATATTTTGATCTTTCATTCACATAGACTGCAATCATTTTTTTTAAATTTTTTTAAATGTTTTATTTATTTCTAGGAGAGAGAGAGAGAGAGAGAGCGTGAGCAGGGGAGGGTCAGAGAGAGAGGGAATCACAGACTCCAAAACAGGCTTCAGGCTCTGAGCTGGCAGTCAGCACAGAGCCCGACGCGGGGCTCGAATCCACGAACCGCGAGATCATGACCTAAGCGAAAGTCGGACGCTTAACCGACTAAGCCACCCAGGCGCCCCGACTGCAATCATTTTTGAGTAAATATTTTCACTGGAAAGTAAAACATAAATACAACACACACATACATACACATATACAAATGTAGCTCAATAAAATATTATGAGGCAAAATCCCTTATAACCACCATATAGGACCAAAAACAGAATTTCATCAGCCACTCATCAATCCACCACCATGTGTCCTTACTTAACCACAACCCCCTATACCCCAAGTAACCACAAAAGTAAAATGATTCCTCATATTTCTTTGTAGTTTAATGACACAAACGTGAATCCCTAGATATCATAGTTTAATCATTTTAATTTTTTAACTGATATGTCCTTAATCTACAAATTTCTCTTTCATTTAAAAAAATTTCCCTTGTGATTTATCAGTTACCAACTTGGGTCATTTTACCTATAGTTTCCTACAGTTTGGACTCTCCTGATTGCATTCTTATGGTGCTGGTTAATATATTCCTCTCTTCTTGATATTTCCTTCAAGTTAGCAACTGGATCCACAGTTTGGTAAACTCGAATTTGATCCCTTTGGCAAAATAGGATTATACTGGGTGGCTCAGTCGGTTGGGCATCCAACTTCGTATCAGGTCATGATCTCGCGGTTTTTGAGTTCCAGCCCTGCAATTGGCTCTGTGAGGACAGCTCAAAGCCTTGAGTCTGATTTGGATTCTGTCTCCATCTCTCTGCCCCTCCCTGGCTGATGCGCTGTCTCTATCTCTCATTTAAAAATAGGATCATACTGTATTATTTTCTCAGGAGACATATGAGGTATGGCTATCTCTCTCTCTCTTTTTTAAGTTTTATTTATTTATTTTTGAGATAGAGTACGTGCAAGCAGGAGGAGTACAGAGAGAGAGAGGGTGAGAGAGAGAACCCCAAGCAGGCTTTGCACTACTGGCACAGTACCTGACATGGGGCTCTAACTCACAAACCCTGAAATAATGACCTGAGTCAAAATCAGGAGTCGGATGCTTAATAAACAGAGCCAGCCACGTGACCCCTGGCTTTCTCTCATTATTGTTAGGAGCCCTTCAAGCTCCTAACAAGTAAAGCTCACTGCCTACATTTATTAATTGATTGCATTTGGAATGTGGTGATATTTTAATCTATTTTTTCTCGCTTAATTATTAATTGGGATATTTTCATAAATAATTTTCTACATATATTAATGGATTACCCAATAGTAAAAATTATACGGGAAAGGTAGAATAAATCCTTATTTTTTCCCTTTCTTTACCATAAAATGCAACTGATTAACTATAATCCTATTTAGGTTACTAATTACTGTATGTTAATATCACTATGAAATTGTATGTTTAAACACGTTTGATGGGTTTCATGCCATTTTAATTATTATTCCTTATTGAAGCTTAAATCTGTCCATTTCTGCACTCTTGGGAGCCTCTTTAATTTTTCTCATGAGTTCAATTTGAGATCAAAGTACTTTTTATTGCTTCTTTGCTATCTGATATAATCACATGTGATAAGTTTATCATGTACTTTTCTCACTCCAGATTTTTCTCTGTAGAGAAATAGAATCAGCCATTTTCTAAAATGGCCTCTTTTATTTTCATGTAAAATAGTATTTCAAGACCATTGTTGGGGCGCCTGGGTGGCTTAGTCGGTTAAGCGTCCAACTTTCGCTTAGGTCATGATCTCGCGGTTCGTGGGTTCGAGCCCCGCGTCGGGCTCTGTGCTGACTGCCAGCTCAGAGCCTGGAGCCTGTTTCGGAGTCTGTGTCTCCCTCTCTCTCTGACCCTCCCCTGCTCACGCTGTCTCTCTCTCTCTCTCCTAGAAATAAATAAAACATTAAAAAAAAACAAAAGACCATTGTTACAGGGTTAGCCATTGTTTCCAGGCATTTCAATAACAAAATCAGAATATTATTATATGTATATACATGATATATGTTACATGTAAAATTATAATTGTGCATATATATTTATAGAATATATGCATTATATAAATGATACGTTTATAACATATGAAACATAATATATAAAATTATATACATAAAATATGCATACCATATTACAATAATTTTACATATAACTTATGTGTATATATAATCTCCAATCTCTGTATATAATTATGCATCCATAGTAATACTTGCAATTCTAATACAGTAGTATGGGATTTTTCCTTATCTTTCAATATATTACTTCTAAACCTCCTTCTTTCTATACGAAGAATCCTGCTTCTCAAAACCACAGAGGATGAAAGAATTCAATTATAATGCAATGGTTAATTTTCTTGATCTGATAGCACTCAAAACAGTCCCAGAATGACAATACTAAAGCTATCGTCCCAATGTTGTTACTGAAAATAGTTAAATATTTGCATATCCTTTCTCTCTGTCTGTTTTCATTTTTTATAATTATGGTATATCTACTTTGATATAAAACATAACCATTTAAATACACACTTTTCCTGGTATAGCATTCATTTAGCATTAATTCCATTTATATTTATCATATAAATATTGGTCACTACCAGTTTTTATGATGCCGTAACCTCTACACATTTCAGTTGTTTGAAGCATATTCTCTAGATTTTTTTAGAAAATGATCTTGGGAGAGATATTTTTTGAGTTCTTGCATGTGAATAACATTTTTCCCCTTTGCACTTTTCATTATTAAAGTTTTAGTGAAATGTAATTGACATTTAACATTGTTTTATTTTAAGATATGCAATGTGATAATATATTACCACAATAAAATTAGTTAACACATCCTTAATTCATATAATTACTATTTTGTAATTGTTGTTAAGGTGAGAACATTAAAGCTCTTCTCTTGCAGCAATTTTCTTTTTTTTAAATATTTTATTTATTTCTGAGAGAAAGATTGGGACAGCGTGAGCAGGGGAGGGTCAGAGAGAGTGGGAGACACAGAATCTGGAACAGGCTCCAGGCTCTGAGCTGGCAGTCAGCATAGAGCCCGACGTGGGGCTCAAACCCAGGAACCGTGAGGTCATGACCTGAGCCGAAGTCAGATGCTTAACCGACTGAGCCACCCAGGCACCCCATGTAGCAATTTTCAAGTAGACAAAATAGTATTGAGAACCATAACCAAAATGCTGTCCATTAGATCATCCAAATTTATTCATCTTATAACTGAAGGCTTGTATCCTCTGACCAAAATCTCCCCATTTCCCTTTACCCTAAGCCCTTGCAATCAACTTTCTTCTCTTTGTTTCTGTAAGTTTGGCCGTTTAAGATATCACATATAACTAAGATCATACAGTTTTGTCTTCCATTGTCTGATTTATTTAATTTGGCCTAATACCCTCAGAGTCCATCCATGTTGTTGCAAATGGCAAGGTTTCTTTCTTTTTTATGGTTGAATAATATTCCACAATATTTATATACCACATCTTCTTTATCCACTTATTAGTAAATGGACACTTAGGTTGTTTCTATGTCTTGGTTATTGTGAATAATGCTGCAGTTAATGTGGGAGTGCAGATACCACTTCAAGATAATGATTTCATCTGTGGATATATACCCAGAAATAGGATTCCTGGATCATATGGTAGTTTTATTTTTAAAAAATTTAGGAACTTTTATACTATTTTCGATAGTGCCTATTCCATTCTCACCAACAGTGCACTAGGGTTCTCTTTTCTCCATATCCTTGTCATAATATCTCTTTTGTCTTTTTGATAAGTCATTCTAACAGATGTGAGGTGATATCTCATTGTGGTTTTGGATTCACATTTATTGCCCTGATTAGTGATGTTGAGTACCTTTACATGTACCTGTTCATTATTTGTATGTCTTTGGAAAAATCTCTTTTCAGGTTCTTTGTTTTCAAATCAGATTTTTTTATTTAATTATTGCTATTGATTTGTAGGAGTTGTTTATATATTTTGAATATTAGCCCCTTATCTGATATATGACTTGAAGATATTTTCTCCCTTTCTGTAGATTGCTTTTTCATTTTGCTGATGGTTTCTTTTGCTGTGCAAAAGATTTTTAGTTTTATGTAGTCCCATGTGTTGATTTTTTCCTTTTGTTGCTTGTGCTTTTGGTTCCAAAAAAAAATCAGAGGGGCACCTGGGTGGCTCAGCCGGTTAAGCATCTGATGTCAGCTCAGGTCATGATCTCAGGGTTCATGGGTTTGAGTCTTGCATAGGGCTCTGTGCTGGCAGCTCAGAGACCAGACCTGCTTTGGATTCTGTATCTCCCTCTCTCTCTCTCTCTCTCTCTCTCTCTGCCCCTTCCCTGCTCCCACTCTGTCTGCCTGTCTCTCTCAAAAATAAACATTTAAAATTTTAAAAAAATCATTGCCAAGACAAATATCAAGGAACTTTTAAATATGTTTCTTCTAGGAGTTTTATGGTTCCAGGTCTTTAACTCTTTATTGCATTCTGATTTAATTTGGGGGAGTATAAGACGGGGGTCCAATTTTATTCTTTTGCGTGTGGTTATCCAGTTTTCTTAACACCATTTATTTAAGAGAGTATCCTCTCCCTAGCGAATATTCTTGGCTCCCTTGTCAAATATTAGTTGGCCACATATGCATGGGTTTCTTTCTGAGATTTTAGTTCTGTTCCACTGGTGTACATGTCTGTCTGTATGTCAGTAGCATACTATTCTGATTACTACAACATTGTAATATAGTTTGAAATCAGGAAGCATGATGCCTCCAGGTTTGTTGCTTCTCAAGAACACATAGATTATTTGAGGTTTTTTAATAATTGTCTATGAGTTTTGGGATTGCTTTTCTATTTCTATTAGCCCTTAAATCTAAAGTCAGTTTTCTGGATATGAAATTTTGGCTCACATTTTCTTTCTTGGATACCTTAATTATGTCACCTCATTTACTTGTGGCATAAATTATCGAAAAAATATGATGATAATCAAATTTTTATTCCATTATAAATTGCATGTTTTTATGCCTACATGCCCAGAGGATTTCACTTTTGTTTAAAACCCAGTAGTTTTACTAGAATATGAGAATAGAGTTGTATAATGAGCTTTGTTCCTAACACTGAATGGCAAATATAGTGTAAGAATGAAAAGATGTCTTTAATTCTGTTTTGAACAGTTTACATGAAAAGTTAAAAGATAATGTATTTGTTTACATTAATAAAGAGTCTATAAAATGACAAAGTGCAAGTTATTCCTAATCTTTTACTATTTATCAGCTTATAGACTTTGACTTTATGATCACAGACATTTATTCTTTTCTCCCTTTGTGTGGGAATTGATAACTAAATACATGTTGTGTCTTAGGGAACAACCACAGCAGTTAGCATATTTATTAATTTAATTAGGACCTTGTTTATACTTTTGCAGTCAACATAATCATTTGTTTATTTGAAGTGCAGTCACCTGACTTCCTTAGAAGCATCAGTACCTGTCAGTAAATAAAAGTGTGCTTGACTTTCATAATTAAGTATAAATTTAAAAGGCTTGATTTCCAATAGGATAGGTAATATTTTCACAAGATGACAATGGAAATCAAGGACAGGACCCTAGTAAAAATTAACCTTTGTGATAAGGTTAAAGATAAGACAATAATTAATGTGGATGTTGTTTTCTGATAATACTTCCAGTTTGGTCTTTAGTCCCAAAGATCATTGCTTAGCCACCTTCCCATCTTCCTTTCAAAACAGAACATGTTTAAGGTGACTTAATGAAGGCCCTAAAGCAGGTTTCATAGGGTATCATTTCACTCTGATAACTGCTTATTTCTCTAGACCAACCTAGGAAAAATGACATTGGTTAAAAAAAAAAAAAATTAAAGTCCCTGCGTCAGATCACCTCTTACCATTTACCTAAAAAGCAAAGTGTAATGAAAAGAGGATAAGTTTGGAGTAAGGAGATTTGAGCTTTGATCTCTGATTCTGTTACTAATTACCTGAGCGAGTTTCAACAAGTTATTAAACTTTTCTCTGCTCAGTATCACCATCTGAAAAGTGGGGAACGATGACATATTTGTTCTATCTCAAATTAAACAATGGATGTGAAAAATGTGTAAATGTCGAGTGATAAATTCTTTCTTTGTATTATATATATATTTTTTTCTAGGACTCATTTATTCTGGAGTTTTAAGATAATATGAAAATGGCATATTAAATGTGTTTTTGTAGGACTTGTTAAGTATTTTCTATGTAAACATATCTGGTAATTAATATTAGAAAACTTACTTGGTGCATGAAATAGAGAAGGAAGAAAAGGGAAAAAACCAAAAACTTGGAGATTATATATCCATGCCCCAACAAAACTGGCAATGTTAGTTTAGCTTCATTTTGAATTGTGAATTCAATTTTCTTGTGAATTGGCTTGAGAATCACTTTCTAAAAGTCGTGTGTCCATTCTTTTACCTTAGTAACTACAACCTAATGAACAGAATTAAATATTTTCATTAATGGATTGGGATTGTTCTATTGCCTTAGGCTAATACTTGTTAACACTAACCCTTGCTAATATAAATAAGGCCTAGCTGCCAACAAAACTCTGAAGGAAGCCAAATTTGTCCTTGGCTATATTCCTACACCCTTGATCTCCATCCACATTCACGTCTTCTCCTTTTTGGCATGCTCTTCTAAATCCACTTACCCAATTGCCTATTTTCTAGCCATCATCTATTGCCACCTAGATGTCAACTCAGTTGATAACTATTAATTATGGTGTTAGAAAACAACCAATTTAAGGCAGTTTCTCTTAGTATTAAAAGGGGATTCATAAAAGAGGGGCACCTGGGTGGCTTAGTCTGTTAAGTGTCCTACTCTTGACTTTTGTTCATATCATGATCTCATGGTTTGTGAGTTCAAACCCTGCATCTGGTTCTGTGCTGACAGCATGGAGCCTACTTGGGATTCTGTCTCCCTCTCTCTCTGTCCCTCCCCAGCTTGCTCTCTATCTGTCTCTCAAAATAAATAAAAATAAACTTTAAAAAAATAAAGAGAGAAAAAAGGGCCTAAAGGGATAACAGAATGGTGAAATGACTGGTAGTTGGTTGTATTATGTAGGCAATTACATACTCTGTAAGCCAGTTTTCCTTCTTATATACAAAAGGTACAGAAACTCAAGTTAATTGGATCTATCCAGGACAAGAGGGCTATTTGTTGTTTCACGTATAGGAGGATTAGGAGGAACTTAACTGAGGAACAAGGGGGAGAAGAAGGGGGGAAATGGTGGGAGAAAGGGAGAGAGGCAAACCATGAGAGACTCTTGAATGCTGACAAAAACTGAGGACTGATGGATGTGGGGGGGAGGGGGGATGGGCATGGAGGAGGGCACTTGTGAGGATGAGCACTGGGTGTTATGTGGAAACTAATTTGACAATAAACTATTTGTAAAATAAAAAAGAAACAAATTAAAAAAAGAAAAACTTACAAAGTCCCATTATGTACTTACTGTCTTGTGATTTGCTTCTTTTTTCATAACACAGATCATAGAAAAAAAACTGAATTAAATGTAGACACTAACCCATTAGGCTCTTATTAATCCTGGTTTTACTCTAAATGACAATGCAGAATGCAATAATAATGGTCAAAGACTAATGAAAAGAGTGAGTCAATCCTTTAGTGTTTCAAAATGGGTACTAAGGGAAGGGACTCTGCATCAGACAAAGGAATCCCATTACTGGTAAACCACTAGCCATCTGAATATCATTTAGTACATGTTCAGAGCTAATGTCACCATAATCAGTATTTAGTTCTTTGAACTCATAACTGGGAACTTAAAAAAATAGTTCTGAGAAAAGTAGCCCACCTTAGACCCTGCCTTATGCATTGGTTTCCAGCTCTTGCCTGATACAAAGTTTCCACTGCATGGATGACAGCCCTAGGGCCAGTTTCTCTGACTCTCACAAGACAGATCATTTTATTGTTGACTGTGAGAAGCTTTAAAGAACAGACAGAATACCTCACCATTAATGTCACTGTCTTAATAAAGCTAAGTTTATTGAAGAAAATGCATTAATATAAAGGAAAAGATGTAGTAATATAAAGTCAAAATGATGTTCCCCTACTCCCAAGGTTCACCTGCATCTAGCATATACAGAAAAAATAGTTTTGTCTCATGTTTGTTTATTCACTTGATTATTATTTCTTAATCTTATATGCTCTTCTTTGTTGCTTTTACATTCACTGAAGACCACTGTTTCCTTTGGTGCACATCACTGTCTGGAACTCTGGGGTTACTTACTTCTTGATATTATTCTGTTACCAATACATTTGCTTGTATCCGGCAGTGATGTGGTAATGGCCACCTTTGTCTTTGTTACATCTGCATGGTATAGTGGTGGAAAGGATTTAAAACATACAACAGTAAGATTTAATAAAATATTCCAAGGGATAAAAAAAAGTCAGAAAAAAAGTAAAACTGTATGCTAAGTATGATTATACCAGTAGTTCAAGGAAAAATATATTTTAAAATTATTTTAGAGAAAGAGCATGACAGAGGAAAGGGGAAAAAGGGAGAGAGAGAGAGAGAGAGAGAATATTTCAAGCAGGCTCCATGCTCAGGGCTGAGTCCAATGCAGAGCTCAATTCCACGACCCCTGGATCATGACCTGAACTGAAATCAATAATCAGATGCTGAACTGACTGAGCCACCCAGGGTCCCCCAAGGGAAAATATCTTAAGTTCTTCATGTAGGTTTTACTCATGAACCCCAATACTTCCTAGCGTTGCTCCCATCTGTAAAGATCTAATCTTTCTATTCTCATCTGAGAATTTTCCTTAAAAACTCTACAGTACCAGTTTTCAATTACCCTTTAAGTCACTGGGAAATCCCATTCTAAGTACAGGTCTAAGTACAGGGGTTAAACTTTCTTCAGGACCCATCCCCATAAACACTAACATCAAGTGCAATCCATTGCATACAATGACATGGAGGAGTGCATCTCCAAAGTTTGAGTTATAAATAAAAAAAAATACAGTCATAAACATGTTTGGGGTAGGAAATGAACTCTTTAGTAGAACAGCAAAGATGGACTTTGGTTCTCAAAGATCCACTTGCTTGAAGTCTTTCTCTGAGTGGAAGATGAAGACAGTTCTTCCTCTAAACTTATGTCTTATGGTCATCCAAAGTTTAAATATTCTCTCTCTCTCTCTCTCTCTGTCTCTCTTTCTTACTGTCTCTGTCTTTCTCTCTCTCTCTCACTCACACATGTATACTTACCTAGAAAAAAATCATAATTCATAAAGTCAGGAGAGTCTAGGTTTACATTAAGAATTAGCATAGACCTACTCTGCCTAAAGCACAGAAGACATTGTATATTATTATTCAGGATAGTGTCCTCTTGGGGCACTTGGATGGCTCAGTAGGCTAAATATCCAAATTTGGCTCAGGTAATGATCTCAGAACTCATGGGTTCAAGCCCCATATCGGGGCTGATAGCTCACAGCCTGGAGGCTGCTGCAGATTCTGTGTCTCCCTTTCTTTCTGTCCCTACCCCACTCATGCTCTGTCTCCTCCTTCTTCAAAAATAAACATTAAAAATAGTGTCACCTCTCCTTATGCTCATTTAGGTAAAATAGATATAGATATAAACAGTATAGATAGAGATAGAGATAAAGACAGAGATAGAGATTTATAATCCATACCAACAGTCTATCAAAAGGAAATGGGCCACATTACTATGCCAGTTCAAAATAACAGAACCATCAACCTCTGTAGACCACTGAAGCATTCAGAAAAGCATTTAAATGATCACTTTTCTTTCCCTTAGTCCAGATCAAATTTTTATAGAGTTGGAGGGGAGGGAAGCTTAATATTAATTTTTGTCAGCCCATTTCCATTACTAGGAGGACTATTTTAGCTACTAGCCCATAGTATTTCTTCAAGAGCAGAGTTTAAGAGGTCACTATTCTCCCAGTTACACTTGCCCCCTTATACATAAGTAAGTTAGCAAATGAATTAGGGAGTCAGATGAGTATAAAAGTAACTATGTGGTTATATTAGCCACTTTTTTATTTTATAAAGTTTTTATTTATGAGAGATAAAGACAGCATGAGTGGGGGAGGGGCAGAGAGAGAGGGACACACAGAATCTGAAACAGTCTCCAGGCTCCGAGCCATCAGCACAGAGCCCGACCTGGGGCTCAAACTCATGAACTGTTAGATCATGACCTAAGCCGAAGTTGGACACTCAACTGACTGAGGCACCCAGGCTTCCCTATGTTAGCCATTTTTACTATTTACTGCCACAGGCCCTGATTTATTATAACAGGGTATGTGGTTTCCTACAAATGGTTTAGTCACTAAATAATCTTCTGCTATACATTTTGGTTAGAGGAGAAACAATTATATTTCCTAATAGTATCTGGTAACACACAAACTTTTGGCCAGAAAAGAATAAAATTTAGGCAGGTAATACCATCTGTGCCTATTATGTTCCAATCAGAATAATGTTCTCTTAAGTATCATACTTTGGGTGTTAGAAAAAATCTAATACTTATTCCAAAACCTAGGAAAGTAAATGGATTTATTTCTAAAGTTTAGGGAAGACTATGCAAGCCACTTAATAGTGCTTATGAACCTTTTCTCTACCTCTTTCTCTGTCTTCACACACACAGACACACCCATGCACCCAAGTGTGCACACACACATGTGCACATGCTAAATGGAAGATCTATAGGCTAGACAACTAAGCTATGCTAACTTATTTTCTTTCAAAAACTCTTAAAACTGAAATGTAATATGCAGCTCTTAAATATCTAATCATGCCACTTTAGGTAAATAAGTTGGTCACAGAATGATTAATAAGAGAAAAGTAGGATAACACAACAAAGGTGGTGTAATGGTTAATTTTATGTGTTAATTTGTCTACGCGAAGATAATTCCAAGAAGCTAGTAAAACATTATTATTTCTGAGTGTGTCTATGTGGGTGTTTCTAGGAAAGATTAACATTTGAATCAGTAGTGAGTAAAGAAGATTCACCCTCACTGAAGTGGGCAATCATCATCTAATACTTGAGGGTTAAACTAGAACAAAAATGTGGAGGAGCTAATTCGGTCTCTTCTGAAGCTGGAAAGTTCATTTTCTCATGCTCTTGGACATTGAAGCCACTGGTTTTGGGGCCTTTGGACTCTTAAGACTTATACCAGCAGCCCCTTGGTTCTTAGACCTTTGGACTCGGACAGAATCATACCACCAGTTTCCCTCATTCTCCAGCTTACAGATAGCATATTGTCACATACCTCAGCCTCTATAATCACAAATCCTCTCTTATTTGTCTTGTAACTGGAAAATCCTGACTAACACAGTTATACGTGTATATATGCAAAGCCTTGACATGAAAAAATAACTTTTTAAAAAGATTTCTGGGCAACGTAACATGATCATATATATTATTATCATTGGAGGAAGCTGGGGGAAGAGTACACAGAAGCTTTCTGTACTAGTTTTGCAACTTCTTGTGACTAAAACTATTTAAAAAAAACTTTAAGAAGGAAAAATAATTACTGTTGCAAAATATAAAGTGCGTGTATTTCAAGAAATATCTATAATTATTTATGACTTACAGAGATTAAAAATGCTGAGGAAATGAGACAACTGGAGTTTTTAGTAAACTCAGAATGGTTTTTGCCTCATAGATTTTACAATATTGTTAGAAAGCTTACGTTGAGGCATTATGCAAGACAAATGCGTTCACATTATCTTTTTTGTTAATTTTCAAAGTTTATTTATTATATTTGACTTTGTTAGTGTGGGAGAGGCAGAGGGAGAGCGAAAATCCCAAACAAGATCTGCACTATAAGCACAGAGCCTGACATAGGGCTCAATCCCACAAACTGTGAGGTCATGACCTGAGCTAAAACCAAAAGTTCGATGCTTAAACAACTGAGTCACCCCCACATTATCTATCTTTATAAAATTCTGTATATATTATATTACAGAAATCTGAGGTCTTGCATTTGATAATGAGTTTTATGAAGATAGGGGTGGCATCTTATTCATTTTATAGTTGTAGTATATAGCATAATCCCTGGTAAATAGCAGTAGCTCAACAAATGAGTCTTTATGGCTGAATAAATTTCATATTTATTGTTATACTGGATATTTGTTGTTTTTTATTGTTTAGCATGAATTTATTCTTCCAAAGAGTACTCTAATATCATTTTGATCAGTTACTTTTTCCCCATTTGAAGCAATCTTGTGGAAAAGTAATCACCATCCATCTCCACTCCACCCCTAGCCAAAGAATAAGCACATGTTAGGCAATTATATGTTCCCTTCCTGAATTTGAATTTTGAGATGGACAAAAACACGTAAAATAATTGACATTAATCTGTTTCAGAAGTAAGTTCCTGACATGACTAATATAAGCTCCTACTTGCTTCCTGAATCCTAGATTCTCATCTCTCTCAGAGTTATTACCACCAACTTGAGCTTAACATATGACCACCAAGAATAAGGTGGTCAGGTCTACAGTTCTCAGTCTTCTTTATATCAGTGTGTGACATAGGACCAATTTTCAGCCAAGGACATACAATGAGAGGTGATGTGTGAAATTTCCAGAATGTATTCCCTTTTTAAAAAAAAGTTTGTTTTATTTATTTTTGAGATAGAGAGACAGAGTGTGAACGGGGGAGAGACAGAGAGAGAGGGAGACACAGAACCTGAAGCAGGTTCAAGGCTCTGAGCTGTCAGCACAGAGCCCAACACGGGGCTCAAACCCACAAATGGTGAGATCATGACCTGAGCCGAAGTTGGATGCTTAACCAACTGAGCCACCCAGACGACCCCCGGGATGTATTTTTAAAGTTAGCAGACACCCCCTCTTCTTCTTTCTTTTATTCTACTACTTGGAATATGGTCAAAATGGTGAAATTTCTTTGACCATGCACATGGGAAACATCTTAGTGTTCAGAGAACAGTAAGAATAATTCTGGATCTACGGATGCCCTCACACCAAAATCATAAAAACACAGTAGGTGATTTTCATAGATAATCATGAAAATTTTTTAAAAAATTTAAAAAATATCTATTTGAGAAAAAGAGAGCATGAGCAAGAGAGGGCAGACAGAAAGAGGAGGAAAGAGAGATCCCCAAAAAAGCTTCTTGTGGTCAGCACAGAATCCAACCCATGAGACCATGACCTGAGCCAAAATCAAGAGCTGGGCGCTTAACTGACTGAGCTGCCCAGACACTCCAAAACGATTCTATTCTGTTCTGTTAATATATGTGCTGCATTTTATGCCAATATTACACCAAGTTATAAAACAGATCAAATAGCAGAATAGAGCATTCAGAAATAGACTCCCGTGAATTTAATGAATCTTTTGCAAAGAACAAAGTTGATACATTAGAGCAAAGATAATCTCTTCTATCAGTGATGCTAGAACTGTACCTCCACATGTAAAAAAAATGAATCTAAACACAGACCTTTCCACTTTAACAAAAATTAACTCAAAATAGTTCAAGATTCATGAAATAAATCATGAAAATGTGTATACATAAATCTCCTAGAAGATAATATAAGAGAAAACCTAGATGACTGTGAGTGTAGTGATGTTCTTTTAGATACAACACCAAAGATACAATTCATGAAGGAAAGAATTAATAAGCTGGATTTAATTAGAATTAAAAACTTCTGCTATATAAAAGACAACTTCAAGGGAATGAGAAGATAAGCCATATGAAGAGAAAAATTATTTGCAAAAGATACATCTAATAAAGTGCTGGTACCCAAATACACAAAGAACTTCAAAATTGAACAATAAGAAGGTGAACAACCCTATTAAAAATGAGCCAAAGACCTCAACAGACACCTCATCAAAGAAGATATACATATGTCAAATATACATATGAAAATCAATATGATGGTTTTTTACTAAATTATTTTCCTCTTAAACTACCAAGAATTTATAATATATTTTTTTAAATCAAGAATCTTAACATACCCTGTAGCAATGACAGTCAGATCAGGTTACCACTGCTCAGAAGAATATTTTTTTAAAAACTACTTTTTTTTCAGTGCTTTTATCAGTTGTTAAGGATTTACACCCAGAAGAGTGTGTCCCATTTGCTGAGTTGAAGTACATGTCCATATCCATCTCTTGAGTATATAAGGACAATGAGACAAAGAAGGAAAGAACTAACATTTATTGGACAGTTACTAAATATGAGGCCCATTTTAATCTCTTTTTTATATTTTTAAATGTTTTATTTCTGAGAGAGAGAGCAGCATGAACAGGGGAGGGTCAGAGAGAGAGGGAGACAGAGGGGCGCCTGGGTGGCTTAGTCGGCTAAGCGTCCGACTTTCGCTTAGGTCATGATCTCGCGGTTCGTGGGTTCGAGCCCCGCGTCGGGCTCTGTGCTGACTGCCAGCTCAGAGCCTGGAGCCTGTTTCGGTCTGTGACTCCCTCTCTCTCTGACCCTCCCCTGCTCATGCTGTCTCTCTCTCTCTCTCCTAGAAATAAAAACAAAAACAAAAACAAAAACAAAAACAAAAAACATTTAATAAAAAAAAAAAAAAGAGAGAGAGAGGGAGACACATAATCTTAAACAGGTTCCAGGCTCTGAGCTGGCTGTCAGCACAGAGCCCGACGCAGGGCTCAAACCCACGAACCGTGAGATCATGACCTGAGCCGAAGTCAGATGCTTAACTGACTGAGCCACTCAGTCGCCCCTCTTTTTAAGCTCTTTAACCCAACATCTCATTTGATATGCTAAATAACTTTATGAAGATTTATTTTTATATTGTAAATGAGGCTAAGTAATGTTTCTTTGATCACAAATCTATTAGGTAGCAAGGCTGAGATTTGTATGTACTCTGAGCCTTTGATGTTCCCTGAGTATTTATAGGAATTTGTAGTAGAATTGTAGGTATCAATTGGAGGAAATTACTTGGTATAAACCCCACAAAATCTATGAAATAAAACTGTTCTTAACCTCCCTCCAATGGATTCTGATTCTGAGAAAATGAGAAAATAATGAAAATAAAGTTCAAATGATCAATGTCCAAAACAGATCCAGCAATTCCACTTGAGAGTCTATATGTAGTAGATCAAAGTCTAAAATGACTATTAATGACTTTTATCCTGCATAATCTCTTTTGGAGTATTGAAACTGTTGATATGGTATGGAATCACTCCCATAATTATGTTACATATACAGCAAAGGAGATATTCCAGATGTGATTAAATTCATTATTGAGTTGTTTTTGAATTAATCAAATGGAAGTATTGGTGGGGACACTGAGCCCTTTATGTCTGAGTCAGACACAGAAATCAGATATTCAAAACATGAAAATGCATCAATATTCTGACTTCGAGGATGGTGGGAGCCATATGGGAAGTAATGTGAATGAATTCTAGAAGATGAGAAAAGCTTCCTGCTGCAGCAAGAAAACACGAATCTTGATTTTACAACCTCAAGACACTGGATTATCCCAACAACATAAATGAGCTCAGAAATGAATACATCCATAGCCAAGCCTCCAGACAAGAACACAGTCAATACATTGATTTTAGTTTTGAAATATCTTGTGCTGAGAATCAAGCAAAACTGTGCTGGGCTTCTTAACCTACAGAGCTGTGAAATAATAAGTGGACCTTGTTTTAAGCTGTAAATTTGTGATAATTTGTAATGTAGCAATCAAAATATAATACATTTTATTAAATAAATAAAAGTACCAGTACTATGGACATACATTCAATATTTTTTGTACTAGAAAATCCTGAAATTAACCTGAGTATACCTCAACAAGGAAATCACTTGGAATGTTGTTATATATCATATGTTTTATGAAGTTTGCCAGTATTAAAATAACTAGCATAATATATATAACATATAATTTATACAACATATATTGTTATAGAAACATGTCTATTGTATATTGAGGAAACTTTGTTGCAGAATTATGTATGTATTGTATATGATTCTATTATAACAACTATATATATGTCTCTGAAGATAGACATATATGAATACATAGAAATATAAACATATTCAAAAACAGAGGAATAGCTACTAAATGTACACATAAGTTGCCTCAGAAGGGTAAGATCACATTACTATTATCATAAGGGAATAGAAGCAGACTATTACATTTATACACACCTCTGAATAGCTTGACATGTTATAATATGTGTTACCCTTGTTATAAAAACTAATTAAATTTTCAAACATATAACACATTTGAGAAAACAAACTGCACCAATAACTCAAGAAGCTAGAAAATTTTAAACAGAATTAATAAAGTAGAAATCAATAGAAAAATAACAAGCTAATATTAAAATTCATACATTCAGATTTGCAAAGTAGAAAACTAAAGCCTTGTGTAACCTCACCCCTATACATATAACAGATTGGAGTTTATCCATTCTATTTTTATTGCATACACACACATGCATACATACACACAAGCTATTTTGGGGAGTGTTTTGAAATGTTCAATTTTTTGTATTATGTTGCTAATTCTTAAATTTTCTTTTTTTTTAATATTTTTTTTATTTATTTCTAGGAGAGAGAGAGATAGTGTGAGCAGGGGAGGGTCCGAGAGGGAGGGAGACACAGACTCCGAAACAGGCTCCAGGCTCTGAGCTGGCAGTCAGCACAGAGCCCGACGCGGGGCTCGAACCCACAATCCGTGAGATCATGACCTAAGCGAAAGTCGGACGCTTAACCGACTAAGCCACCCAGGCGCCCCTAAATTTTCTTACATTATATTCAGATCATCTATCCTTTACAAATTCCATTGTTTGTAATTTATTGAATTTGTTTCAGCTTTTGTGTTTGTGTGTTTTGCCTAAAATCATAACTCATTCATTATAAACATGCACCCCCTTTTGCACTGTCCATTATATTTTGCCTCAAATACTATTATGTTTTAAAGACATTGTGACCTGTGAGCTATTTTATTTGTGTTTTCCTTTATAGCATGGGCCATTCATTGAATCTTAGTTTTCTAAGGCAAATTTTTGTAGTTGTGTAAGTATAAGATATCTTATAAAGACCTATAATGCAAATTGGTGATTATTAAATTTGGAGTTTTGTCTTTAAGACAGTTCAACCCATTTACATTTTTTAACAATTTCTCTGTTAGAGCTTTACTTATGTAATCTTATTTTATACATGTTGAATTTGTCTTTCCCTAAGATTACATTTTTACTAATTTGATATTTGAACTATGGTTTCTTTATTGTTTTTCAAAAATGTCTTTTGTGATTTGGCAGTATAGATCCTTTTTTGAGATATTAACAAGTTCTATTCTATCTAGAATGAAAGGCTGTTTAACATATGATATTAAAATGGAGGATATTTGAATGTGAACACTTTATCCACTTGTTTCCTTAAAATTCTTATTTTTTGTTGTTATTAATATACCTTAGAAATTTGGGAAACATAACAATTATTAAATTTATATATTCAAAAATTGAAGTCAAGAGTTATTTTTAGCATTTGCTTTGTTTTGTCATAACTCTTAACATTATTTAATTATAGGTTTAGACTATTTCAATTCTCACCACCATGCTTTCTTTTTTCTTTAAGTCTTCATTTTAATTTATATACAAGACAGTTATAATAAGCCTTGGAGTAAATATATATTTTCCGGATTCCAATACTTTTTAAAATAGTTTTATCCAAATTCAAATACAATGCAATACACCCATTTATCATTTTTCTAAGTCTCTGATTATCTGAAAATATCCTTGTGCAATTTTTATAGTTTATTGTCAAGTTGGTTTACATATAACACCCAGTGCACATCCCAACAAGTGCCCTCCTCCATGCCCATCACCCCCCTTCCCCTCTCCCCCATACACCCTCAGCCCTCAGTTTGTTCTCAGCAATCAAGAGTCTCTCATGGTTTGCCTCCCTCCCTCTCCCCAATTATTTTTCCCCTTCTTCTCCCACTTTGTCCTCCATTAACTTCCTCCTAATCCACTAATATGTGCAAACATACAGTATTTGTCTTTCTCTGCCTGACATATTTCGCTCAGCATAAGCCCCTCTAGTTCCATTCATGTTGCTACAAATTGCCAGATTTCATTCTTTCTCATTGCCATGTAGTATTCCATTGTATAAATATACCACATCTTCTTGATCCATTCATCAGTTGATGGACACGTAACTTCTTTCCATGTTTTGGCTATTGTTAAGCGTACTGCTATGAACATTGGGGTAGATGTGCCCCTATGCATCAGCACTCATGTATCCCTTGGATAAATTCCCAGCAGTGCTACTGCTGGGTCATAGGGGAGTTCTATTGTTAACTTTTTGATGAACCTCCATACTGTTTTCCAGAGGGGTTGCACCAGCTTACATTCCCACCAGCAGTGTAGGAGGGTGCCCGTTTCCTCGCCAGCATCTAGAGTCTCCTGATTTGTTCATTTTAGCCACTCTGACCAGCGTGAGGTGGTATCTCAGTGTGGTTTTGATTTGTATTTCCCTGATGAGGAGGGACGCTGAGCAACGTTTCATATGTCTGTTGGCCATCTGGATGTCCTCCATGGAGAAGAGTCTGTTCCTGTCTTCTGCCCATTTCTTCACTGGATTGTTTGTTTTTTTGGGTGTGGAGTTTGCTGAGTTGCTTATAGATTTCGGATACTAGCCCTTTATCTGATATGTCATTTGCAACTATCTTTTCCCATTCCGTGGGTTGCCTGTTTTATTGATTGTTTCCTTTGCGGTGCAGAAGATTTTTATCTTGATGAGGTCCCAATAGTTCATTTTCACTCTTGGTTCCCTTGCCTTTGGGGATCTGCCAAGTAAGAAATTGCTGTGCTTAAGGTCAAGGAAAGTGTTTCCTGCTTTCTCATCTAAGGTTGTGATGGTTTCCGTTCTCACGTTTATGTCCTTTATCCATTTAGAGTTTATTTATGTGTAGGGTCTGAGAAAATGATCTAGTTTCATGCTTCTACATGTTGTTGTCCAGTTCTCCCAGCACCATCTGTTAAAGAGGTTGTCTTTTTTCCATTGGTTACTCTTTCTCGCTTTGTCAGTGATTAGTTGGCCATATATTTGTGGGTCCAATTCTGAGTTCTCTAATCTATTCCATTGGTCTATGTGTCTGTTTTTGTGCCAATACCATACTGTCTTGATAATGACAGCTTTGTAGTAGAGGCTAAAGTCTGGGATGGTGATGGCTCCCATTTTGGTTTTCTTCTTCAATATTACTTTGGCTATTCGGGGTCTTTTGTGGTTCCATACAAATTTTAGAATTTTTTTTTGTTCTAGTTTTAAGAAGGATGCTGGTGCAAGTTTGACTGGGATTGCATTGAATGTGTAGATTGCCTTGGGTAGTAGTGACATTTTAACAATATTCTTCTGATCCATGATCATGGAAGGTTTTCCCGTTTCTTTGTGTCTTCTTCAATTTCCTTCATAAGTTTTCTATAGTTTTCTTCATACAGATCTCTTATATCTTTGGTTAGGTTTATTCCTAGGTATTTTATGTTTTTCGTGTGTATGCAATTGAGAATGGGATCAGTTTTTTTATTTGTTTTTCTGTTGCTTCCTTATTGGTGTATAAAAATACAACCGATTTCCATACATTCATTTTGTACCCTGCACCCTGAAAATTTGCTGAATTCATGGATCAGTTCCAGTAGGCTTCTGTGGAGTCTGTCGGGTTTTCTGTGTACAGTATCATGTGGTCTGTGAAAAGTGAAAGATTCATTTATTCGTTGCCAATTCTGATGGCTTTTATTTCCTTTTGTTGTCTGATTGCTGATGCTAGGACTTCCAGCACTATGTTAAAAGACAGTGGTGAGAGTGCACATCCCTGTCGCGTTCCTGATGTCAGGGGGAAAGTTCTAAGTTTTTCCCCATTGAGGATCATGTTAGCTGAGGGCTTCTCATGGATGGCTTTTATGATGTTTAAGTAAGTTCCTTCTATCCCGATTTTCTCAAGGGTCTTTATTAATAAGACATGCTGTATTTTGTCAAATGATTTTTCTGCATCTATTGACATAATCATATGGTTTTTATCTCTTCTGTTGTTAATGTGATGTATCACACTGATTTGCGAATATTGAAACAGCCCTGTAACTCAGGAATGAATTCCACTTGACATGGGGGATCATTCTTATTATGTGCTGTTGGAATCGATTTGCAGGTATCTTGTTGAGGATTTTTGCATCCGTATTCATCAAGGATATTGGCCTGTAGTTTTCTTTTTTTTACTGGATCTCTGTCAGGATTGGGAATCAAAGTGATGCTGGCTTCGTAGAATGTATACAGAAGTTTTCCTTCGATTTCTATTTTTTTGGAATAACTTGAGAAGAATAGATATTAATTCTGTTTTAAATGTCTGGTAGAATTCCCCAGGGAAGCCATCAGGACCAGGACTCTTATTTGTTGGGAAATTTTTGACAATAACTCAATTTATTCACTAGTTATGGATCTGTTCAGATTTTCTCTCTCTTCCCATTTGAATTTTGGTAGTGAGTGTGTGTTTAGGAATTTGTCCATTTCTTCTAAGTTGTCCAGTTTGTTGGCATATAATTGTTCATATTATTCTCTGATAATTGCTTGTATCTCTGAGGGGTTGCTTGTAATAACTCCATTTTCATTCATGATATTGTCTATTTGGGTGCTCTCTCTTCTCTTTCTGAGAAGCCTGGCTAGAGGTTTGTCAATTTTGTTTATTTTTTCCCAAAACGAATTCTTGGTTTTATTGATCTGTTCAACTGTTTTTCTAGATTCCATATTGTTTATTTCTGTCCTGGTCTCTATTATTTTTCTTCTCCTACTGGGTTTGGGGTGCTCTCGTTGCTCTCCTTCTAGTTCCTTTAGGGGCGCTGTGAGATTTTGTACTTGCGCTTTTTCTGACTTGTTGAAATGGGCCTGGAGTGCAATGTACTTTTCTCTGAGGACTGCCTTTGCCGCATCGCATAGAGTTTGGATTGTTGTATTTTCATTTTCATTTGTTTTCATGTATTTTTAAAATTATTTTCTGACTGCCTGTTGGCCCATTCGTTCTTTAGGAGGGTGTTCTTTAACCTCCATGTTTTTGGAGGTTTTCCAGACATTTTCCTGTGGTTGATTTCATGTTTCATACCATTGTGATCTGAAAGTGTGCATGGTACTATCTCAATTCTTTTATATTTATTGAGGGCTCCGTTATGTCCCAGTATGTGATCTATCTTGGAGAATGTGCTATGCACACTTGAGAAGAAAGTGAATTCCATGGCCTCAGGATGTAGAATTCTAAATATGTCTGTCAAATCCATCTGGTCCAATGTGTCATTCAAGTCCATTGTTTCTTTGGTGATTTTCTGTCTAGTTGATCTGTCCGTCGCTATAAGTGGAGTATTAAAGCCCCTGCTATTAGCAAATTCTTATCCATAAGATTGTTTCTGTTTGTGATTGTTTTATGTATGAATTCTGATTGGGTGCTCCTGAGTTCGATGCATAGACATTTATAATTTTTAGCTCTTCCTGATGGGTAGTCCCTGTAATTATTATATAATGCACTTTTTCATCGCTTCTTACTGCCTTTACTTTAAAGTCCAGCTTGTCTGACATAAGTATAGCTACTCCAGCTTTCTTTTTTTTTAATTTTTTTTTAATGTTTTATTTATTTCTGGGAGAGAGAGAGAGAGAGACAGCGTGAGCAGGAGAGGGTCAGAGAGAGAAGGAGTCACAGGCTCTGAAACAGGCTCCAGGCTCTGAGCTGGCAGTCAGCACAGAGCCCGACACAGGGCTCGAACCCACGAACCGCGAGATCATGACCCAAGCGAAAGTCGGACGCTTAACCGACTAAGCCACCCAGGCGCCCCTCTACTCCAGCTTTCTTTTCACTTCCAGTAGCATGATAGATATTTCTCCATCCCCTTACTTTCAATCTGAAGTTGTCCTCAGGTCTAAAATGAGTCTTTTGTAGACAGTAAATAGATGGATCTTGTTTTTATTGTTGTTGTTGTTGTTGTTGTTGTTGTTGTTGTTTTAATCCATTCTGCTACCCTATGTCTTTTGAACGGAGCATTTAGTCCATATGCATTCAATGTTACTATGGAAAAATATGGGTTTAGAGTCATTGTATTCTGTGTAGGATTCATGCTTGTAGTGGTGTCTCTGGTACCTTGTGTTTCTTGCAAGGTTTCCCTCATAGAGTCCCCGTTAGGATTTCCTGTAGGGCTTGTGTAGTCATGACGAATTCTTTCATTTTTTGTTTATTTGGGAAGACTTTTATCTCTCCTTCTATTCTGAATCACAGGGTTGCTGGATAGAGGATTCTTGGATGCATATTTTTTTTCTGTTCATCACATTGAAGATCTCCTGCCATTCCTTTCTAGCCTGTCAAGTTTCAGTAGATAGGTCTGTCACCACTCTGATAGGTTTCCCTTTGTATGTTAGGGAACTTTTCTCCCTAGCTGTTTTCAGATTTCTCTCTGTCCTTATGTTTTGCCCATCTTATTATGATGTGTCTTGGAGAAGATCAATTCAAGTTACTTCTGAGGGGAGTTCTCTGTGCTCTTGGATTTCAACTTATGTTTCCTTCCCCAGATTGGGGAAGTTCTGGGATATAATTTGATCAAGAATTCCTTCTTTGCCTTTCCCTCCCTCTTCCTCTTCTGGACTTCCTATGATACGGGTATTGTTTCATTTGATTGTATCACTGAGCTCTCAAAGTCTCCTTTCTTGTTGCTGGATCAGTTTATCTCTCTTTTTCTCAGCTTCCTCTCTTTCTATAATTGTGTCTTCTGTTTCACCTAGTCTCCACTCTGCCTCTTCAAACCATGCATTGGACGCCTCCATTTATTACGCATCTCACTTATAGCATTTCTTAATTCATCACAACTATTTTTAAGCTCCATAGTTTTTGTAGCTATCAGTTTCTCTGATGTCTTCCATGCTTTTTTCAAGCCCAGCGATTAATTTTTTGACTATTGTTCTAAATTTTTGTTCAGTTATGTTGTTTATGTCTGTTTTGAGCAGTTCTTTATCTGTCATTTCTTCCTGGAATTTCTTTAGAGGAGTGTTTTTCCATTTCGTCATTTTGGTTAGCTTTCTGTGTCTTGTTAGTTTTAAGTTTGTTATGCACTCTGAACCTGCGAGTACTGCTGTATTAAAGAAGGCTCTTTTACTGTCCAGGGCCTGTCCAGGAAGTGTTCTTTGAATAGTGTCTCTTGTTCTGACTTGTTGAGACTTTGGTTATTTTATTTCCCTACTTGTATTGGCATTTGGGACTCTCCACCATGTGTACTTTGGCTTCTTTCTTGATGTAGCCCTGGAAAACAAAAGCTATAAGGTTTTCTCAGCAGACTGTTTCCTTTTCCTCCCAAACTCCTGGATCCTGGAAGGGTTCCTATGGCTTCAGGTCACCTCCGGTTGAGAGAAAGGGCGAGTGAAATGTACAGAGCTCCCTACTTCTCCACCATCTTGCCTCCTCCTCCATATTGTATATAATCTTGTTTTTTTTTTTTTTTACTCAGAATATCCTTGGAGATTCATCTAAGTCATTGCGTATATTGACAGCTTATTACTTTGTCCTGCTGACTATTATTTCATGATATATGTGCCACATTTGTTTTCTTCTGGTTGTTTCACTTAATATTTCTATTTTCTTGTTTTTTCAAGATTTTGTTTAAATTCCAGTTAGTTAACATACAGTGTAATATTAGTTTCAGGTGTAGAATTTAGTGATTCGTCATTTAAATAAAACACCCAGGGGTGCTTTGGTGGCTAAGTCGGTTAATCACATGACTTTAGCTCAGGTCATGATCTTGCAGTTTTTAAGTTTGAACGCCTTATGGGGCTCAGAACCTGGAGCCTGCTTCAAATTCTCTCTTGCTCTCTCTCTGCCCCTCCCCTACTGACACTCTTTCTCTCACTCTCTCTCTCTCTCTCAAAAATAAACATTAAAAAAAAACACCCAAACTCATCATAAGTGCCCTCCTTAATACCCATCACCAATTTAACATATCCCCTCATACACCTCTCCTCTGGTAACCATTGTTTTGTTTTGCTTTTTTTTTTTCTGTATAGTTAAGTGTCTGTTTCCCAGTTTGCCTCTGTTTTGTTCCCACTATGTTTATGTGTTTTGTTTCTTAAATTCCACATATGAGTGAAACATATGGTATTTGTTTTTCTCTAACTTATTTCACTTAGCATAATTCTCTCTAGCTCCATCGATGTCCTTGCAAATGGCAAGATTTCATTCTTTTTTATGGCAGAGTAATATATAATATATATAGCCATAATTTGGCTATTGTTGATAATGCTACTATAAACATCGGAGTGCATGTATCCCTTTGAATTAATATTTTTGTATGTTTGAGGTAAATACCTAGTAGTGCAATTGCTGGATGGTGGGGTAGTTCTAGTTTCAACTTTTTGAGGAACTCCCACACTATTTTTCAAAGTGGCTGCTTCAGAGTGGTTTGGATTCCTACCAACAGTGTAAGAGGGTTCCCCTTTTTCCACATCCTCACCAATACCTGTTTTTTCCTGTGATGTTGATTTTGCCATTCTGACAGGTGTGAAGTGATATCTCATTGTAGTTTTGATTTGTATTTCCTTCATGATGAGTGATTGAGCATCTTTTCATGTTTGTTAGCCATCTTTATATGTTCTTTGGAAAAATGTCTATTTATGTCTTCTACCCATTTTTTTTAAACTAGATTATTTGTTTTTTGGTTGTTAAGTTGTAAAGTTCTTTATAGATTTTGGATACTAGCCCTTTATTTGATATGTCATTTGCAAATATCTTCTCCCATTCCAAAGTTTGCCTTTTGGTTTTGTTGATTGTTTCCTTCACTGTGAAGAAGTTAGTTTTATCTTGATGAAGTCTCAATAGTTCAAGTTTGCTTTTGTTTCCCTTGTTTCTGAAAACGTGTCTAGTAAGAAATTGCTACAGCCAAAATCAAAGAGGTTGCTGCCTCTGTTCTCTACAATTTTGATCATTTCATGTCTAACATTTAGGTCTTTAATCCATTTTGAATTTTATATTTGTGTATGGTATAAGAAAGTCGTCCAGCTTTGTTGTTGTTGTTGTTGTTGTTGTTAATGTTTTATTTATTTCTGAGAGAGAGAGGGGGGAGAGAGAGAGGGAGAGAGAGCGTGAGCAGGGGTGGGTCAGAGAGAGAGGGAGACACAGAATCTGAAGCAGGATCCAGGCTCTGAGCTAGCTGTCAGCACAGAGCCTGACGCGGAGCTGGAACCCACAAACCGTGAGATCATGACCTGAGTTGAAGTCAGACGGTTAACCGACTGAGCTACTCAGACACCCCGAAAGTCATCCAGTTTTATTCTTTTGCATGATGCTGTCTGGTTTTCCCAACACCATTTGTTGAAGAGAGTATTTTCCATTTGATAGTCTTTCAGACGTTGTCAAAGATTAGTTGACCATATAGTTGTGGGTCCATTTCTGGGTTTTCTATTCTGTTTCATTGATGTATGTGTCTGTTTTTGTGACATAACCCACTTGTTAATTATTACCTGTCAAAAGCTCCTGAGTTGTTTTCTGTTTATTTTCTTATTATGGACAAGCCTGCTCTAATACTTGTGTACAGATTTTTGACTGAACAAAATTTTCACATAACTAGCATAAATATCTAAGACTGAAATTCCTCGATCATATAGTAATTGCATATTTAGTATTATTTTGAAAATGCTGAACTGCGTTCTGGAATGACTATACAATTTTACTTTCCCATCAACAATGGGTGAGTGTTCCAGTTTTTCTGCATCCTGGCCAGCATTTAATGATGCCATTATTTATTTTACCCAGTCTGATAATATGTATTAACATCACATTGTGTTGCAAATTCTCATTTACATAATAGGTAATGACATGGTTAATTTCATGTTCCAACTTGGCTGGACGATAGTACCCACATTTTTGGTAAAAAAAATATTCTAGATATCTTTGTAAGCTGTTTTTTGTTTTATTTTTTCAGGGATGGGATGGGGGAGATGAGATTAACATTGAAATCAGTGGACTTTGCGTAAAGTTGATTTCCCTCCATAATGTGGGTGGTAGTCATTCAATTGGTTGGAAATTTTAATAGAACAAAGACTGTCCTCCCTGGAGCAAAAAAGAATTTTGTCAGCATTTGAAATCTCAACTGCAACATTCTTTTTTTTCTCCTGAGTCTTTAGCCTCTTTGACCACTCTGCTAATTTTGGAATTGCCAGACTCTAAAACTGTGTAAACCAATTTCTTAAAATAACTCTCTTTCTATGTATACACACCTCATATTGATTTTGATTCTCTGGAGAGCCCTAAATAATACAGGTAAAAATGTTGAACATCTCTTCATGTGCTTATTTGACATCTGTATATCCTTTTTGATGAACTACTTGTTTGTATCTTATGCTTAATTTCTAATTGGATTTTTTTTTACTGTTGCATTTTAAGGGTTTCTTTATATATTCCAGATACTAGTCCTTGGTTGGATATGCAGTATGTATATATTGTCTCCCAGTCTGTACCTTGTATTTTCAATCTTTTAACAGGCACTTTACAGAGCAACGTTACTAATTTTGATGATGTCCAGTATATCAATTTTTCCATCTATGGATCTTAATTTTGGTACATCTAAGTACTCTTTCCCTAGCTGTAATTAAAAGATTGTCTCCAACGTTTTATTTCTTAATATTTTATAGTTTTGTACTTTGCACTTATGTCTCTTACTCACTTGAGTAAATGAATTAGGGATGAAAATTTTAATCGGTTGCTTCAGCAGTACTTGTTGAAAAGGTCTTTCCAACATGGAGTTGCTTTTCCACCTTTATCAAAAATCCACTGAGCCTCTTTATGTGGGTCAATTTCTAGGTTTTCTGGGGTGTTCCTTTGACCTATGTGTCTATCACTGTAAAAATTCCATGCTGTCTTGATTACGGAAGCTATATAGTAGGCCTTAATATTGGGTAGAGTGATTCCTCCCATTATATCTTTATATGTAGCAATTGAATGTCCATATGTATTGGATGCTTTCCATTAAAATTGAAGTTTGCCCCTATCTGAAAAAACAAAACAAAACAAAACCGTGTTAGTATTTTGATAAAAATTGTATTAGTATATAGGTCAATTTGGGAACAATTAACATCTTTACTATGTTGAGTTATCCAATATGCAAACATGATATGTCTCTCTATTTAATTATTTTTTTATTTCCTTCATCAGCATTTTATACTTTTCAGGATAAAGATCCTGTATGTGTGTTTTTTTTTATTTTATTTTATACCAGTTCCATTTATCTTTGTAGTTATCGTAAACAGTATTAAATGTTTTGATTTTAGTTTTCAAATACAAATTACTTTCTTTGTTTTTATGTAGGTGTAAATTCTGTATCTTACAAACTTGCTGAAATCACCTATTAATTCTGAGGTTTTTAAAAAATGTTTTTATTTATTTCTGCGAGAGAGAGAGAGACAGCTTGAGTAGGGGAGGGTCAGAGAGAGGGAGATATAGAATCTGAAACAGGCTCCAGGCTCTGAGCTAGCGCTCAGCACAGAGCCCGACGCGGGGCTGGAACCCAAGAACCATGAGATCATGACCTGAGCCAAAGTCAGACACTTAACCGACTGAGCCACCCAGGCTTCCCAGTCTGAGGTTTTTTTCTTATTAATGTTTATTTTGAGAGAGACAGAGACAGAGAGCGAGCCCCATAAAATGTTTTGTACTATGTTAGTTTGTCGGGGTTGTTTATTTGGTTGGCTGGTTCTTGGTTTGGATGGGGGCTTTTCTGTAGATATTTTTATCAAGTTGAGGAAGCTCAACTTTATTCATAGTTTGAGAGATTTTATCATGAGTAAGTGGGTTTGTCAATTTTTTTTAAATTTTCTTATTTGCCCTATGTATTTCTTTTTTAATTGAATCTGCTTCAATTGAAAAGATCATATGTTTTTATGAAAAAAGAAAAGATAATATGGTTTTTCCTCTTTACATTGTTGATATGGAGGATTAATTGATTTTTGAATATTAAAAAAGACTTGAATACCTGGAATAAATCCCCCTTGGTCATGGTGTATAATTCTGTATAATTATTTTTGTACATTAGGGGATTCAATTTGCTATTATTTTGTTGAGTAACCTTGCATTTTTTAAAAAATAAACATTTATTTTATTGCTTTTTAAAATTTTATTTAAATCCAAGTTAGTTAACATATAGTGTAGTAATGGTTTCAGGAGTAGAATTTAGTGAATCATCACTTACATATTACACCCAGTGCTCATCCCACCAAGTGCCCTTCTTAGTATAGCTCACTTTTTAGCCCATCCCTCCACCTCCTGTCCAGCAACCCTTAGTTTGTTCTTTATATTTAGGAGTCTCTTATGTTTGCTTGTTTCTCTGTTTTGTTCTTATTTTTCCTTCCCTTTCCTTATGTTCATCTGTTTTTTTTTTCTTAAATTCCACATATGTGTGAAGTAATATGGTATTTTTCTTTCTCTGACTGACTTATATTGCTTAACAAAATACATTCTAATTTGCTGCATATGGTAAGATATCATTCTTTTTGATTGCTGAGTAATATTCCATTGTGTATATATACCACATCTTTATCGATTCATCAATCAATGGACATTTGGGCTCACTATTAACAATAACTAAATTATGGGGCACCTGGGTGGCTCAGTTGGTTAAGTGACTTCGGCTCAGGTCATGATCTCACAGTTCGTGGGTTCAAGCCCCATGTTGGGCTCTGTGCTGACAGCCAGCTCAGAGCCTGGAGCCTATTTCAGATTCTGTGTCTCCCTCTCTCTCTGATCCTCCTCTGCTCATGCTGTCTGTCTGTCTGTCTGTCTCTCTCTCTTTCTCTCTCAGAAATAAATTAAACATTAAAAAAACAATAGCTAAATTATGGAAAGTGTGACTTCGCATTCATATTCAGGAGGGATGTTGTTTCATAGATCTCCTTTTTCAGTACTATCTTTGTGTAGTTTTGTATCCATGTAATAATGATGTCAAAAGATGAATTAGAAAGTATTTCTTCATTTTTTATTTGCTGGAATAGATTGTACAAAATTGGAATTAATTTTTCTCTAAATACTTTTGTGGAATTCTCCAGTCAAACCATCTGTGCCCAGGAATTTCTTTTCTGAGGAGCTTTATAATTATACATTCAATTTCTTTAATGGTTTTAGGACTATTCAGAGTGTCGAAACTTATTTTGAAGTTTAAGACTTTGTGGTTTTCAAGCAGTTGGCCCAATTTCTTCTAAGTTATTGAACTTATAAGTATAAAATTTTTCATAGTATTCTTTCATTATCTTTCTAATGGCTGCAGAAGCTTTAATGATATTCCTTATCTTGGGGTGCCTAGATTGCTCAGTTAGTTAAGTGTCTAACTCTTGATTTCAGCTCAGGTCATGGCATCATAGTTCCTGAGATCGAGCCCTGCATAGGGCTCTGTGGTGAGAGGTTGGACCTTGAGTGGCCTTCTCTCTCTCCTTTTCTCTCTCTGTTCCTTTCCCTCTGTGCTCTCTTTCTCAAAATAAATAAAAATTTAAAAATGAATCCCTTATATCATTCTTGAGATTGGTAATTTGTATCTTCTCCCTCCCTTTCTCTCTTCTCTCTCTTTTTGTATTTGTCAGTCTTGTTAAATAAAGGGTAATCAAATTTACTGATTTTTTTTGAAGAACCAGTTTTTTCCTTGTTTCATTTTCCAGTTTTAATTTTATTGATGTCTGATTCTTTCTTTATTATTGTCTACCTTTTGCTTTGTATAGATTTATTTTCCTATGCTTTTGTTTGTTTATTGAAATAGAATCTTTTATTAAAATTTTTAATGTTTTATTTTTTTCTGAGAGAGAGAGAGAGAGCGTGGAGAGAGAGAGAGCGTGTGCAGGGGAGGGTCAGAGAGAGAGAGGGAGACACAGAATCTGAAACAGCTTCCAGGCTCTTAGCTAGCTGTCAGCACAGAGCCTGACAGGAAGCTTGAACCCACGAACCGTGAGATCATGACCTGAGCTGAAGTCAGACGCTTAACCGACTGAGCCACCCAGGTGCCCTGTTGACATAGAATCTTGATTATTTATTAGAAATATTTCCTGTTTTCCAACATAAAGATTTAGTGGTAAAATTGTTCTGTTAGTCCCACTTTAGAGGCATCCCACATTGATATGTTAAATTGTCATTGTTATTCAATTATATGTATTATTTTTGTTTCATTGAAGCTTCCTCTTTGACAAAAAGATCAGTTAGAAGTGATTTTTTAATTTCCAAATGCTGGTAGTTTTCTTGTTATTTTTTTATTTGATGTTACAATAGTCACAGAACACACTGTATATTACTTCAATTATTTTCAATTTGTTTAGTTTCATTTTTATGGCTCATAATATGGACTGTCTTCATGGATTTTCTGTGGACTATTGAAAAAATTGTGTATTCTGTTGTTAGATGTAGTGGTGTATATATATGATATTAATTAATACATATTACATATACAATATTTAATTATATAACAACACAATTATAATGTAGTATTAATATAATTATATTAATTAATATATAATGCAATATATGATATTTATATGTCTCTATGTATTCATATATTAATATTATATATACATATATGATAGATCCTACTGGTTCATTATATTATTCAGGTACTTCCATTCTTATTCATTTTCAATTTAGTTGTTCTATCAACTACTGAGAGGGGTATGTTGATGTCCATAATTATAATTTTGAATTTTTCTATTTCTCATTTCATCTCTATCAATTTTGCTTCATGTATTTTGTTTCATGTATCCATGTTGATTGGTGGACACACAATTAGGATGGTTAAGTTGTTATGGTAGGTTAATCTTTTATCACTCCAAGATATTCTTCTTTGTCTCTAATCATATTTTTGCTCTAACATCTACTTTGTTTGATATCAATACACTTCTTGCTTTTTATATTAATGTTTGCATCATAGTATATATTTTTACATCTTTTTTAAGTCTATTTGTTTATTTAGAGAGAGAGATAGAGAATATTTAAAGTCAATTTCCTCTAAAAAATTGTGGTCTCTATTGTTTTCTTATTTACTCTGCTAATTTCTTTTAATTGGTACATTTAAATCATTTACATCTAATGTGATTATTGATATATGAGTGTTCAAAACCTCCAGATTATTGCTTGATTTTTGTTTCCCTTAGTTCTTCTAGTTTGCTTGTTTTGCCTTCGTGTGAGTTGCATGAACATTTTTTATATCATCTTGATTTATTTCTAATGTTTTCAGGTATACTGTTTTATGTGGTTTTCTAAAAGTTTGCTCTAGTTAGTACAGTATTCATATGTAACTCATCACGATCTACCAGTATTGACATTTTACCACTTTCAGTAAAATATGAAAACTTTATTTCTATTTAGGTACTTTGATGTATACCTACCCAATTTTTAAATTAACTTATCTTAAATATTTCCTCTAAATAGACTGAGCACCATTATTAGATAGTGCTATAATTTCTATTTCAATCTTTAAATATGATTTAAGAAAATAATAAGAATAGTTTATTCTACTTACTTTTCCTTTTACTCAATCCAATATACTTCCCCCCGACCCCCAAAGTTGTAAGCCTTCTTCTGTTATTATGCCCTTTATGTTTAGATACTTCCACTTCTCATTCTTGTTGGCAGGTTTACTACCAACAAATTAATTTTTCTTCATTTTAAAATGTCTTTATTTCGGAGCGCCTGGGAGCATCCGACTTCGGCTCAGGTCATTATCTCACGGTTCGTGAGTTTGAGCCCCGCGTCAGACTCAGTGCTGACAGCTCAGAGCCTGGAGCCTGCTTCTGATTCTGTGTCTCCCTCTCTCTCTGACCCTCCACTGTTCATGTTCTCTCTCTCTCTCCCTCCCTCTCTCTCTCTCAGAAATAAATAAAACATTAAAAATTTTAAAGTATATAAATAAAAACTAAAATGTCTTTATTTCAAATCCTTCTTTTCTTTAAAGATATTTTTGTTGAATATAAAATTCATAGTTGACAGAAATTTTCTTCTTTTATTTGAAAAATGGCGTGTCACCTTCTGACTCCCATAGTTTCAAATGAAAAAATTCACTGCCATTTAAATTGGTGTTTCCCTATAAGTAATATATTATTTCTCTCTGGTTATGTTTGAGGTTTTTATTCTTTGTCTTTAAAAGTTCAAATATGATATGTGTTGGCATTGATTTCTTTGGCGTTTTACTCTTCTTGGGTTTACTCAGCTTCTTGAATCTATAGTTTTATAACTTTTTCCAAGTTTTTTAATTTTTCTAATATTTCTTCCAATATGTTTTTAGGCAAAATTTCTTTTTTCTTCTTCCATAAATTCCAAATTATATTAATGTTAGCTTTTTTGTTATTGACACACAGATTCTTTTTTCTTTATTTTTTTGGAAATTAAGGAATAAATTTAATAATTTTGAAATGCTTTTTCTGAAACCCCCACATGCAATATCTAATTTTTCTTGACCATTTGAGCATTTTTAATTTTTTTATTTGTTAAAAATGTTTTTATTTATTATTGAGAGAGAAATAGAGACAGCATGAGCAGGGGAATGTCAGAGAAAGAGGGAGTCACAGATTCCAAAGACAGTCTCCAGGCTATAAGCTAGCTGTCAGCACAAAGCCCAACATGGGGCTCGAACCCACGAACCATGAGATCATGACCTGAGCCGAAGTCGGATGCTTAACCGACTGAGCCACCCAGGTGCCCCGACCATTTGAGCATTTTTACTGGTTCTGTGGAAGTTTCACTTATTAAAACTAACAAACATCAAGGAAAAATTAATTTCTGTTGATAAGTACAATATTATTCAACACAGCAGGTGAACAAGAAATGATAGACTCTTACATGATCCTTAGCAGCTAATATCAAAGTCTAATTTTTAAAAATTTTTCTCCAGTATAGTCTAGAGATTGACACACAGATTCTTAAGACTTTGTTTGTTTATGTGTTTATGTGTTAGGGGCAGAGAGAGAGGGAGACACAGAATTTGAAGCAGGCTCCTGGCTCTGACCTGTCAGCACAGACCCCGATGTGGGGTTTGAACTCACAAACTATGAGATCATGATCTGAGCCAAAGTTGAATGCTTAACTGACTGAGCCACCAAGGCATCCTGAAATTCTTGATATAGTTAAAGGGCCATGAGATGTATCAGTCCTTGTATACACATTGTGTAGTTCTATTCACTTCCCTACCCCACATTAGTAGCAAAAGACAAATCTAAGCCCTTAAAGAGTGGTTTATTTCTTCATTGGGAAAGCAATTTGATAGGAAAGTAAACATGAAGGTAGGTGAACAGGCTTCATAGAGGTGGGTAGTGAGTCACAATAGATGACGGAAATTACATGAAGCTTTCCTTATCTGTATGATAGCAAAAGTTTTTGTACTTGTGTTTGTTTATTTCTATGGAATCTTGAAAACTTCTTGTTTTCTTTTTTGAATACTCACTAAAATAGCCTAGGATGGACAATGTGGATTTATTCTCTGTTATTTATGACTGTAGCTATCAAAAATTTTAGAATAGGCTATGTTTAGTGGAACTGTGAGCTGAAAGTGGAATGTTGATTCAATACTGTGGGAACTCACTCTATGCCTGTGAAAATAGTTTGATTTACCACTCTCTTAGTCAAGTTGGAAAGTATAATCTCAATGGCAGTGCAACCATAGATATGTTTTTTGTGCAAATATTAATTTATTATTTAAAATTAAATATAATTTATTTTTTATTTTAGAGACAAAGAGAGCATGAGCAGGGGAGAGGGGCAGAGGGAGAGAGAGATAACCTTAAGCAGATTCCACACTCAGCACAGAGCCCAACTTGGGGCTTGAACCCATGACCCTGGGATGATGACCTGAGCCAAAATCAAGAGTCAGACATTAAACTGATTGAGCCACACAGGTACCCTAAAATTAAATAGAATTTTAAGTGAATTCAAAATGGGTCATATATCCTTATCATTAAAAATCAGTTATTTGCAAACTGAGAAGCTGGTGGGGAGGCTTGGCTAAATAGATGATGGGTATTTAGGAAAGCAGTTGTTAGGATGAGCAGTGGTTGTTATATGTAAGTGATGAATCACTAAATTCTACTCCTGAAACAACTACTACACTATAGCTTAACTAACTTGAATTTAAATGTTAAAAGTCAGGAGATGTCTGGATAGCTCAGTCGGTTAAGTGTATGACTCTTGGTTTTGGCTCAGACAATGATCTCACGGTTTCATGGGTTTGAGCCCCATATCGGGCTCTATGCTGATAGCATGGGGACAGCTTGGCATTCTCTCCCAATCTCTTTGCCTCTCCTCTGTATGTATGCATGCACTCTCTCTTTCTCTCAAAATAAATCAATAACTTTAAAAATCAGTTCTCTTGATGTCTTCAAATGAGATTTTGAAATGTATGTTTTTTTTAAAGTATTAATGCTTAAGCAAAAGTGAAAACTTTCACAAATGAGGGGTACCTGGGTGGCTCAGTTGGTTAAGCGTCCGGCTTTGGCTCAGGTCATGATCTTGCAGTTTGTGGGTTTGAGCCCCGCATCAGGCTCTGTGCTGACAGCTAATTTAGAGCCTGGAGCCTGTTTTGGATTCTGTGTCTCCCTCTCTCTTTGACCCTCCCATGCTCTCTCTCTCTCTGACCCTCCCTTGCTCTCTCTCTTTCTCTCTCTCTCTCTCTCAGATCTAAGAGTTTTCAGAGGGAAATACCAACCAGAACCCATTATATTTGGTCTACTGAATTCCAGAGAATCTTATATTATGGAGTCATCAGTTACTTCAGAAGTCAGGGTGAGGTAGAGGGTCAAACAGGAGGAATGCCTGAAAATCTGCCTATGGAGCTGTTATACTTTCAGGTCTCCTTCTTCATTCTTAAAGCAACAAAATCACAGAGGCTATGAAGCTAGGGACACTAGAACAGGCACAGTGGAAGAGAGGAAAGACGTGCTGAAACATGTAATTTGGTGAAAGTCAACATATTAAATGGTAAAATGACAAGTCTCTAGCTCTTAGAACACTGATTGTCAGGATTTCAGTTTCAAAAGCAGGAAATTAAAGATTCCTTTCTGAAGAAATTGAACCCTTGAAAGAATAATATTTGGAGACCTCTGGTGAAATGGCCAGGTTTTTACTAAGTTTCACTATGGTGAGGTCTACAAATACACAGATTCTACTCAAGTACACCGAACTTTTGATTAAGTTTTGGTATATCAATATTAACTACAGATAGACACCCAAGGCTCATAATGTATTTGAAAACAAAACCAAAAACAATGGATTTCATCATGAAAGATCATGACTCAAAAAAGAGAAAACTGAAAAATTTGAGGAAACAGAAAATTCATGGATCTCACCCACCAGAAAGCCCAAAAGATTATATCTTTAAAGAACTAAGAGAATATCATAAAAAAAATCAACAAAATTAAAATAAGCCTCTTTTGGGGCACCTTGGTGGCTCGGTCGGTTAAGCGTCGTACTTTGGCTCAGGTCAAGATCTCATGGTTCGAGGGTTCGAGCCCCGCATCAGGCTTTTTGCTGACAGCTAGCTCAGAGCCTGGAACCTGTTTCAGATTCTGTGTCTCCCTCTCTCTATGACACTCCCCTGCTCACACTGTCTCTCTCTGTCAGAAATAAATTTAAAAAAAACATTTAAAAAATAAAAATAAAATAATTTTAAATGTATTTTAAGACTATAATATCTACAAATAACTAAAAAAAGATCTTAACAATATTCAGTATAGCAGAAGATGTGGCTCAACAAGAATTCGAAATACATTTTTGTTGGAATTTGTGAAATGGTTTGATCGCTTTGGAAAAACTATTATCTTATAAATAAAATACTCATATACCATACGAGCTCAGCATTTTCATTATTATATACTTAAAAGTAACTCATATATATTCAGAAGAGAATATGTAAAGATTATTCATAGCACAGGATTGTTTATAATTTCAAAACTATGGAAATAATGCAACTACCCATCAGTAATAGCATGAGTAAATAAGTTATGGTTTATTCACAGAATGGAATATTATATGGTAGTCCAGAGAAGAAAAGGATATACTTGCATCAATATGCATAAATATTAGTAGTATATCAATAACAAAGGTAAGCTTAAAAAGATTACAGAATAGCAGCATATGCTTCTTTAAAGGTAAAAACAATAAAAATGAAACAATATATATTTTAACAATATATTACATGGTATGTGTGTGTGTATGAATGTTTGCCTTGAAGGGCTAGAGTGAGAACCTTGCTAGTGTAAGTAAAATGTTTAGAATAAAACTTAGAGACATATGAGTATTTTATTTTTAATAATTTTTGTGAATTTGAGAATAGTTAAATAAAAAACTAAGCCAAAAATAGAGGTAATTCCTAGCTTTGAGTATGTGTACAGGAGGGGTGTTGTATAAGCAAAGAAGTGAAATCATTAAGTACCATTTATCTCAGTGTGAAAAGCATTTGCATAGTCATTATGATATGAACATTTTGAATATCATTTTGGCCCCAGGTTTTGATATATATACATTAAATGATGAAGACAAAGGCAGGATGTGTAATATAAGGAAGCTGTATGAGAAAGTTAACTACACATTGTTCATGGTACAAAGTCAATTATGTTTAACATTAATAAATCAATGGCAATGAAAACATTATTTGGTACATGGAAGCAAATACCAAAAAACATACCAAATATTTGAACGCTGTTCCCTTGGAGAGTTGAGAACCAGGAGTAGAGAGTGGTAAGGCCGGAAACTATTATTTTTCATTATAAGCCTTATTGTCCAAATGACCATGCAATTTATCATCACAAAGGGACACCATAGAAAATAAAACGAAGACCTTTCAACAATTAGACTAAGGCGAGAGATAAAAACTAGGATTGTCCCAGGCAAATAGGGATATATGGTCACTCTACCATTTGACTCTCAAAATTTGGTGCATATATTAGTTGGACACAGAGGAAAAAGTAAAAATATGGAAGTGACTACTAAGTTAATTGACTATGTTGGTGTTTTTGTTTTATTTTGTTTTATTTTTCTCAGATATCCAATTTGGTTGTCTAAAGTGACCAGCTTATTTGTTTATTGGCTAGACACTCAGGTTCATTTTTGGGTAAACATAGATGCTGTCTGATTAAAAGAAGATATATAGGTTGACACTCAATTCTTTTGATACCTCGCACACAAAATTAAAATGAGTACTAAAGCTACTGAAAAATAAATCAGTAAAGTTCTGCAGTTACATCAGCAAGATGACAGAATAGGAGATCTTATATCTTCTTTTTCCACAGATACGCTGATTTCATAACAATACATAGGCAGAAATGGCCTTATCAGAACTCTTGACTCAAGAAGTGGCAATATCCCAGATGAGCACAAAGCTGAGAACAGCTGCACTGAAATGTAAAAAGAGCAATTTCATTTCCCCTGTATAAGCCCTTCCTCCAAGATGGAATAGGTCACCAGCAGGAGAGAATACCCTGGGTAGAGAATTCTACTTGGAGGAGGGAAAGAAACGACATAGAATAGAGGAGAGGAGTGTGCATCCAATATCCTAGCTTTTTAGAAAGCCACTCAAAGGACTGGTTTCTGTCTTGGCTCATTCAGACCACTGATGGAGCCAGCATAGTTTGGGTGTCTGGGGGACACAAAGAACAAGGAAGAGTGGGTGGCCTACTACTGTTACAGAGGGTACACAATACATCAGATACAGGCCGATACAGCTTGATAGTCTCTCTCTTGGGGGTAAAAAATGGAACATGCTTCCAAAGTTCTGACTGTTCAGGGGGTTGCTTGAGGGAATGGAGTGCAGGTGGAATCCAATATTCCATCTTGAAGCCTGGGATCTACTGAGAGCATATGAAAGCGGGATGGCTTGTAGCAGCCCCAAATAATCAACAGTACATCAGATAGGGAGGGATAAAAGGAGCAAGAGATAGCAAGCTCCGGGGAAAGAAACCAGCAACATTCTCTATTAAGAAATTTCTTGCACAGACGCACCTCTACAAAATGTCACAGAGACCCCAAGAAGATCTATCCAAGCTGATTGGAGAAGGTCTTTCCCTGTAAAGGTAGTTTGTAAAAACTAGGAGAAGGGGCAAACTTTTCAAATGTGAAAATGCGAACAAAAAGTTATGAGAAACACAAAGAAACAGAGAAACATGCCTCAAAGAAACAAAATAAACCCACAGAAAATGATAGTAAATAAATGGAGGTGTACAAATCACTTGATAAAAGCTACAAAATAAGTATCATAAAAATGTTTAGTAAACTCAAGAAACCAGTGCATGAACAAAATGAGAATATCAACAAAGAGACAGAAACATATATATATATTCAACATTAGACTTGATCAAGCAGAAAAAGAAATGAGTGAAGAGAAGAGATAAAGAGGCAAAGAAAGTTGATTTAAAGAAATAACAGATAAAGATAAAGAGATAAAGAGAGAAATAACAGAAGAGATAGAAGATTTAAAGAATTAACAGACAAACACTTTCCCAATCTGGGGAAGGAAATGAATTTCTAGATTCAAAAAGTATCAGCAGAAAGTTGGTCTGAATCTTCTGGATTCACTAAGAATTCTACCAAACATTTAAAGAAGTACTCGATCCTTCTCAAACTATTCCAAACAAATTGAAGAGGAGAGAACACTTTCAAACTCATTTTATGAGTCTAGCTTTATGCTGATATCAAAGTCAGAGACAATCGAAACAAAACAAGAAATCCACAGGTCATATTACCTGATGAACCTAGATGCAAAAATCCTCAAAAAAAAAAAAAATAGTAGCGAACTCAATTCTACAACACATTAAAAGGATCATACACAATGGTTAAGTGAGATTTATGCATGGAATGTAAGTATGGTTCAATATATGAAATCATTCAATGCAATAATATACTACATAAACCATTCCAAAATATAAAAATCATATAAATGTCTCAATAGATTACAAAAAAAAATTGACAAAATTCAACACCCATTCATGGCAAAATATTCAAAAAATTCAGAGAAAAAATATCTCACTAGAATAAAGGCCATATATGAAAAGTGCATATTTAACTAATGTTAACTACTCAATCAATAGAGAAAAACTGAAAAAATTTCCTCTAAGATCAGGAACAAGGCAAGGATGCCTACTGTCCTCCCTTCTGTTATACATAGTCCTGGTAGTTCTAACTGAAGCAATTAGGTGAGATAAGCAAAAATATCTAAATCAAATTGGAAGAAATAAAATTATCTCTATTCACAGATAACATAAACTTATATGTAGAAAATTCTGAAGATTTCATAAAAGAAAAAAATGTTGCAAGAAATAAGTGAATTCAGTAAAGTTTTAGAATAAAAAAATCAACATACAAAAATCAGCTCTGTTTTATACACTAACAACAATCTAAAAAGGAAACTAACAAAACAACTTCATTAATAACAGCATCAGAAAGAATAAAAATACTTAGGAATAAAGTTAACCAAAGAAGTAAAATATTTGTACAATGAAAATTACCAAAATTATAAAAGACAGAAATAAATGGAAATACATTTGGTGTTAATGGATTAAAATAATTATTTTTGATAAAATGTTCATATTACCAAAAACGATTTACAGATTCAATGCAATTTCTGTCAAAACGCCAATGGCATTTTTTTAAATAGGAAAAACAGTCCTAGCATTCTATAAAACTACAAAACACCCTGGATGGCCAAAACAACCTTGATAAAGAAAAACAAAGCTGGAGGCATCACAGTTCCTAATTTAAAAACGTATTTCAAATCTATAGTAATCAAAACAGAATGGTACTGACATAAATACAGTCATATAGATCAATAGAACAGAGTATAGGGCCCAGAAATAAATCCCATACATCAGTCAAATTGTTTTTACAAGGATGCCAAGAGTACACAACAGGGAAAGGATAGTCTCTTTGGCAAGTGGTGCTGGGAAAACCACATGCAAAGAAATGAAATTAGATCTGTATCATATACCATACACAAAAATCCATTTGATTTATTTTAAGTTTATTTATTTATTTAGAGATAAAGACAGAGAGAGAGATGGGGTGACAGGTAGAGGGAGACAGAAGAGAGAGAGAATCTCAAGAAGGCTCTACACCTGGAGCCAGCACAGAACCAGAAGACAGGCTTGAACTCAGGAACATTGAGATCGTGATCTGAGCTGAAATCTAGAGTTGGATACTTAACTGACTGAGCCACCTAGGTTCTCCAAAATCAATTTCAAATGGATTAAAGACTTAAACATAAGACTTGTTATTATAAAACTTGTAGAAGGAGACACAAGGAGAAGGCTCATTGGTTTAGATTATGATATCTTGGATGTGACATCAAAAGCACATGCAATGAAAGCAAAAACTACATCAAGCTAAAAAAAAAAATTTCTGTGCGGTGAAAGGAAAAAAAAATCAGGGTGAAAAGGTAATCTACAGAATGGAATAAAATATTTGCAAACTGTATATCTGATAGTTACTATAGAAATATATATGAAACTGCTATAACTCAACAAAAATCAAATAACCAATTAAAAATGGGCAAAATACTTAAAAAGACATTTTTCCAAAGAAGACATAAAATTGGCCAAGAGTTATAGTTTAAAAAGTTCAATATCACTAATCGTCACAAAAATGTAAATAAAACCCGCAATGAGTTATAACCTCACACCTATTACCATGGCCATTATTGAAGAAGAATGAGAAAGGAAAGAGAAAAAGGAAAAGGAAATAACAAGCATTTGTTTGCATGTAAAGAAATCGAAACTTTTGTGAACTGTTGGTGGCAATGCAAAATGGTGCAACCAAGAAAACAGTATGGAGGTTCCCCCAAAATCAAAAATCAAACTATCACATGACCCAACAATCCCACTTCTGGGTACTTATCCAAAAGAGCTGAAACCAGGATTTCAGAGGCATTTGCACTCCTTTTTTCATTGCAGCATTAGTCACAATAGCCAAAGGTGGAAACAATCTAAATGTCGGGGCGCCTGGGTGGCTCAGTTGGTTAAACGTCCGACTTCAGCTCAGGTCATGATCTCACGGTTCGTGGGTTCGAGCCCCGCGTGGGGCTCTGTGCTGACAGCTAGCTCAGACCCTGGGAGCCTGTTCCGGATTCTGTCTCTCCCTCTCTCTCTGACCCTCCCCTGTTCTCTCTCTCTCTCTCTCTCTCTCTCTCTCTCTGTCTCTCTCAGAAATTAATAAAACATTAAAAAAAAGGAAACTATCTAAATATCTTTCAATGAATGAATAGATGAAGAAAATGTGGTTTATTCATACAATTGATTATTATTTGGCTGTAAAAACATAAGGAAATTCTATGCTACAGTATAGATGAATGTTGAGGATTGTCAGGGAGGAAGAACATTTTTATCCTATGGTTCTTCTAGCTGGATTTAGAATCAAATTCACGTGAGACAGATTAACAGGCAAAAATAAAATTTAATAGGCATATGTAAGGGAAGCCACACAGACATGAAATTCCAAAGATAGTGAGGCAACATGAAGTTTATATGAATTAAGGAAATGGGTGGGAGAGAAAACTCATTAGCAAGAAGATGAAAGGAGATGTTTGAAAATCAAGATTGTTCTATTATGCAGATGAGTTTCTTTGGTAAAGGGGTCTCTGTTAATACTTCTCTTGCTGCTGCAGCCTCTCCTTTCCAGTGTAAATTTAGTTATGGAGGAAGCAGAGAGCCTTTCCTGCATCTGCTAGATTTTTATTACTTTTTACTTGAAATACTCTTTATGCCAAAATGCCACACTTTCGGGTGTCTTATCTTGCATCCCTTCAGGAAGTTATGCTTAGTGAAAAAAAGCCAGTCACACAAGGACAATACTGCATGATTCTACTTATATAATTATTTAAAGTAGTTAAACTCATAAAAACAAAGTAATATTGTAGTTTCCTAGGGCTAGGTAGAGGGAGAAGTTGGCTGTTACTTAGTATGAAATTTGTGTCATGCAAGATTTAAAAAGTTCTAGAGACCTGCAGTACAACTTTGTGCTTATAGTTAACAATACTGTACACTTACACATTTGCTAAGAGGATAGATATCATGCTATGTGTTTTTTGCTACAATCGTTAAAAATGGTAAACCTCGTAGTGCTTTCCTCTTTGTTTTGACCTTCTTTCTGTACTACTTTTCAATGAAAGAGCAGTATCAAACACCAAGTATGGAAAATAATAAGGATTTTTTTCTATTGTAAAGTAATTAGCAGTTACAAATGTATTGGGCTATGATCGTTTGTTTTGTTTCTTAAGTTTCACATGAGTGAAATCATATGGTATTTTTCTTTCTTTGACTGACTTATTTTGCTTACTTGATACTCTCTAGCACCTTCCACATAATTGCAAATGGTAATATTTAATTCTTTTATATGGCTGAGTAACTAAGGGGTGTACTTGTGATAAGAATTGGGTATTGAAGTTTTGAATCATTAAATTGTCCACCTGAAACTAATATTACACTGTATATATACTAACCGGAATTTAAATAAAAACGAATACACACACACACATGCACCCACACACAAACACACACTAATGCATGTATATAAGTAAACTAATACAAACACATATAGCTTAGGATTCAGGAGGTTTGATATATGGAAATTATCAAATGTAATTTTCCTAATTTATCATACTTCACAATATTGCTACAAAAAGAAATGTACCAAACAGGATTAGAAACAGATAAGGTCTGCTTTGCTGAACCATAAGAGACAGATAGCCATGGTAGTACAATACTACTCATTAACTAAAGTACAGAAAAATGTAGGTATTTAAAGTACATATAATTTTCCTGCCTAGGAGTCTGATTAATTTTTTAACACTTCCTCTTGCTCTAATAGAATTTAAAGTCGCATATCATCAAATGTTTTCTCTGCTATGCATCAAATGAGGCTACATTTAAGTAAATATGTACCACAAAAACATAACTGGAAATAGACCAATAAATGACGTTTCCTTATATGTTTATAGTAACAGACTATTCTAATTCATGCATAACTTATAAGGTTTATTTCCTTTTCATTACTAATATTATTTCTGTTTACTTTCAGGTTTTAGGTATTTTAAAAAACATTCTCCTTGGCTTTTTTTTTTTCTTAGTGTATACTATAAATGGAATAATGATTGGGACTAAGGAGGCCCATGAGGTCTCACATGCTCATGGCCTTGACTTTTATTTTGTTTGCTTGTTTGTTTGTTTACATCCAAATTAGTTAGAATATAGTGCAATAATGATTTCAGGAGTAGATTCCAGCGATTCATCCCCTGTGTATAACAGCCGGTGCTCATTCCAAGAAGTGACTTCCTTAATGCCCCTTACCCATTTAGCCCATCCCCCCACCCACATCCCCTCCAGCAACTCTCAGTTTGTTCTCTGTATGTAAGAATATCTTATGTTTTGTCCCCCTCCCTGTTTTTACATTATTTTTGGTTCCCTTCCCTTATGTTCATCTGTATTGTATCTTAAATTACACATATGAGTGAAGTAACATGGTATCTGTCTTTCTCTGGCTGACTTATTTCACTTAGCATAATATCCTCTAGTTCCATTCATATTGTTGCAAATGACAACATTTCATTCTTTTTGATTGCAGAGTAACATCCATTGTATATGTATACCACTCTTTATCCATTCATCTGTCAATGGATATTTGGGCTATTCCCATACCTTGGCTATTGTCAATAGCGCTGCTATAAACACTGGGGTGCATGTGCCCCTTTGAAACAGCACACCTGTATCCCTTGGATATATCCCTAGTAGTGCAATTGCTGGGAAATAGGGTAATACTATTTTTATTTATTTTTTTTTTGAGGAGCCTCCATATTGTTTTCCAAGGAGGCTGCATCAGTTTGCATTCCGACCAGCAGTGCAAAAGAGATCCTCCTCCATATCCTCGCCAACATCTGTTGTGCCTGGGTTGTTAATTTTAGCCATTCTGACTGGCCTGAGGTGGTATCTCATTGTGGTTTTAATTTGTATTTCCCTGATGATGAGTGATGTTGAGCATGTTTTCATGTGTCTGCTAGCCATCTGGATGTCTTCTTTGGAAAAGTGTTTATTGAAGTCTTTTGCCTATTTCTTGTTGTTGTTGTTTCTGGATGTTGAATTTGATAAGTTCTCTGTAACTTTTGGATACTAACCCTTAACTGATATGTCATTTACAAATATCCCATTCCATTGGTTATCTTTTAGTTTTGCTTATTGTTTCCTTCACTGTGCAAAAGCTTTTTATCTTGATGAGGTCCCAATAGTTCACTTTTGCTTTTGTTTCCCTTGCCTCCAGCCAGAGATGTGTTGAGTAAGAAGTTGCTGTGGCAGAGATTAAAGAGTTTTGCCTGTTTTCTCCTCTAGGATTTTGATGTCTTCCTGTCTTATATTAAGGTATTTCATCCATTTTGAGGTGTGTGTGTGTGTGTGTGTTTGTGTGTGTGTGTATGGTATAAGAAAGTGGTCTGGGTTCATTTTTCTGCATGTTGCTGTCCAGTATTCCCAATATCATTTGTTGAAGAGACTGCCTTTTTTCCATTGGATACTCTTTCCCGCTTTGTCAAAGATTAGTTGTCCATATGTTTGTGGGTCCATTTCTGACTTCTCTATTCTGTTCATTGATCTGAGTGTCTGTTTTTGTGCCAGTACCATACTTACTTGATGATTACAACTTTGTAGTACATCTTGAAGTCTGGGATTGTGAAGCTTCCAGCTTTGGTTTTCTTTTTTGTTGTTGGGAGATTTTTGACTACTGATTCATTTTTTTTTACTAGTTAAGGGTATATTCAAAATTTCTATTTCTCTTTGTTTCACTTATGGTAGTTTATATGTTTCTAGGAATTTCTCCATTTTTTCCACATTGCCCAATATATTGGCATATAATTTCTCATAATATTCTCTTATTATTGTTTGTATTTCTGCAGTGTTGGTTGTGATCTCTCCTCTTTCATTCTTGATTTTATTTATTCGGGTCCTTTCTTTTTTCTTTTTCATCAAACTATCTAGGGATTTATCATTTGTGTTAATTCTTTCAAAGAACCAGCTCCTGAATTCGTTGGTCTATTCTATTGTTTTTTGGTTTTGTTTTGTTTTTTTGGTTTTGATAACATTGATTTCTGTTGTAACGTTTATTATTTCCATCTTCTGCTGGTTTTGGGTTTTATTGGCTGTTCTTATTCTAGCTCTTTAAGGGGCAAAGTTAGGTTGTGTATCTGAGATCTTTCTTCTATTTTTAGGAAGTCCTGGATTGCTATATATTTTCCACTTATTCTTATGACCACCTTTGCTGCATCCCAGAGGTTTTGAGCTCTGATGTTTTCATTTTCATTGGCTTCCATGTAGTTTTTAATTTCCTCTTTAACTTCTAGGTTATCCCGTTCATTCTTTAGTAGGGTGTTCTTTAGTCTCCAAGTATTTGAGGTCTTTCCAATATTTTTCCTTGTGGTTGATTTCAATTCTTATAGTGTTGTGGTCTGAAAATATGCATGATATGATCTCGATCTTTTTGTACTTTTTGAGTGCTTATTTGTGTCCCTGTATGGCATCTATTCTGGAGAATGTTCTATGTGCATTTGAGAAGAATGTGTATTCCACTGCTTTAGGATAAAAAGTTGTGAATATATCTGTCAAGTCCATCTGGTCTAGTGTGTCATTCAAAGCCAACGTTTCCTTGTTTATTTTCTATTTCTATGATCTGTCTATTGCTCTAAGTGGGATGTTGAAGTCTCCTACCATTATGGTATTATGATCAATGATTTTCTGTGTATGTGATTAATTGATTTATATATTTGGGTGTCACACGTTGGGGGCATAAATGTTTACAATTTTTATATCTTCTTGGTGAATAAACCCTTATTTATGATATAATGCCCTTCTTCATCTATTGTTAGAGTTTTTATTTTAAAGTCTAGATTGTCTGATATAAGTATGGCTACTCTGGCTTTCTTTTGGTGACCATTAGCATGATAGATGGTTCTCCAACCCTTTACGTTCAATCTGAAGATGTCATTAGGTCTAAAGTGGGTCTCTGGTAAACAGCATATAGATGGATCTTGTTTTCTTATCCATTCTGTTATGCTATGTCTTTTGATTGGAGCATTTAGTCCATTGACATTTAAAATAAGTACTGAAAGATATGAATTTATTGCCATTGTGTTTCCTGTAGAGTTGGAGTTTCTGGTGATGTTCTCTGATCCTTTCTAGTTTTTGTTGCTTTTGCTACGTTTTTTTTCCTTCTTCATCTCTTCTACCCTCAGAGTCCCCATTAAAATTTCTTGCAGGGCTGGTTTAGTGGTCATGAATTCCTTAATTTTTGTTTGTCTGGGGAAACTTTTATCTTTCCTTCTATTTTGAATGACAGCTTTGCTGGATAAAGAATTCTTACCTAGATATTTTTATGATTCAGCACATTGAATATAATCTGTGACTCCTTTCTGGTCTGCCGTGTATCTGTCGATAGGTCTGCTGCAACCCTGATCAGCTCGCTTTTAGGTTAAGAACTCTTTTCCTCCCTTGCTGCTTTCACAATTCCTTCCTTGTCTGTCTATATTGGTGAATTTGACTATGATATTCCTTGTTGATTTGTTGGGCTTTGTTAAATCTAATGGGAACTCTCTGTGTTTCCAGATTTGGATGTCTGTGTCTTTTCCCAAGTTAGGAAAGTTTTCTGCTATGATATGCTCACATAAACCTTCTACTCCTTTTTCTTTCTTCATCTTCTGTGATCCCTGTGATTCAGATTTTTCTTTTTTAATGAGTCACTGTGTTCTCTAATTCTTATATCATGCTCTTTTGTGTTATTTTCGCTCCTCTTTTCTGTTTCATTATTATCCATAAATCTGTCCTGTGTATCGTTGTTTCACTGCTCTGCTTCACTATCTTTTCCGCAATGACATCCTTTCAAGATTGCATCTCAGTTTAGTATTTTTAATTTCATTCTAACTACATTTTACTTCTTTCACCTCCGTGGAAAAAGATTTTATGCTTTTCTTCAACCCCAGCTAGTGTTCTTATTATCCTGATTCGAAATTCTGGTTCAGACATCTTGATTGTATCTGTTAATTAAGTCTCTGGATGTCATTTCCTGCTCTTCTTCCTTCCACTGAATTCCTTCATTTTGTCATATTTGAGGATGGAAAAGAATAAAATAAAAAGTAAAAATCAAAAACAACACAAAAAATCAAATAAATGATGCTAGATCCTAGGTGTGTTTTTGTCTGGTTGTTGAAAGAAACTTGCTAGAATAGAGGATAAATGGAAAGATAAGAAGAAAAAAGAAAAAAGGAAAATGTGTTTTAAAAATTTTAAATGAATAAATTAAGTAAAATTAAATTATGAAAGTAAAATAGAATAAAAATTTACAAAAAGGTAAAAAAATGTAATAGAAAAATTAAAGAAAAATATTTTTTATAAAAACATATACACATTTTTTCTCTTTCTGTATTCAAGAATAAGAAAAGAAAAAGGAAAAATTGAATAAATGGACCCGTGAACAGATTGGAAATTATATCCAGTTTCTCCTGTAAAACTATGAAGCGCTTTATAGTACCTCCCCCCTGAGTTTTATCTCACAAGGGGCTGTTTCCAAACCCCAGGCTTCTGAAGGCCCTGTGACTTTGACCTACTCAGACCCTCTGGGGGTGGTTCTCAACAAGGAATGGGTACTGGCCTGCCCCCAGGAACATTTGCATGACTCCACTACTGCATAAGCCCAGAGATTGCAGCTGGGTGCCATTATGCCCCAGAAAATGTTTGCATAAACCTATAGCAGCATTTCAGGGACTATGGTAAATCACAATACACATCTGTCACTAGGCTTCACCTCCCACTAAAGTCCTTGTTCCAACACCAGAAAACATGGCTGTTCTCTGGGGTTTGCTTGGAACTTTTGCCTGTGGGGAGGCCACACAGCCTATACCAAATGTCTTTTCAATAAGGGAACTGCCTCTCCCCTTGTGGCCTGAGGACCCCTCAGATTTCGCTCTCTTCTCCTGGGGATTTGTCCTTCACACCAGAACTCCACCACATATCAAACTGTGGAATTTCAGACTCTGAGCCCCACTGATCATGAAGTCTTAATGATATCCAAATCCTTTCCTTTCTCCTTTCTTCCTTTCTTGTTAATTCACTTATGGGTGTTTCCACTCTTTCTCTCCAGTTGCTTTTGTGGGCAATGCTTTTTCTGTGTTCTCCCCTCTGTTTCCATCTTCTATCTGCAAGACAAAAACAGCTCCCGATCCTCCACAGCTTCTCTCTCTCCCAGTTCAACTCTCTGTGCCCTGCACCCGATGACTTTTGTGATTCAAGTCACGCAGATTGTTTTGTTAATCTCCAGATCAGTTTTCTAGGTGTGCAAGATGGTTTGGTGTTGATCTAGCTGCATTGCAGGGAATAGAGATACAAAAAACTTCCATGCTGCTCCATCATCTTGGCCCCTACATATGACCTTGACTTTTTAAAAATTTTTAAATGTTTTTTTTTATTTATTTCTGAGAGAGAAAGAAAGACAATGTGAGCAAGGGAGGATCATAGAGAGAGGAAGACACAGAATCCAAAACAGGCTACAGGTTCTGAGCTGGCTATCAACACAGAGCCTGACATGGGCCCCACGAACCGTGGGATCATGACCTGAGTGGAAGCTGGACATTTAACCAACTGAGCACCCAGGGGCCCAGTTTAAATAAAATATTTTTCTTACTAGATCTTGACTTACCCCGAGGCAAGTTTTTAATTTTCCTGCTCAAGGGTTTAGGAAAAACAAATATACAAACAAACACACAAAACTATGTCAAATGGAACTTTTCGAGAAGGCTCAAAGACAGATAACATGATTTTTCAATCACACATTTTCCTGATGGAAACTAGAAGATACATCACCAGTTTAACTATGTTAATGGTTTAATCTATATGAGACTTTGATGGAAAATTGCTTGCATTCTTCCCCACAGTGGTTGCCACTTTTAGTGAAATGTCTGCTTGTTTCCAGAGGCTTGTAAATGTCTGTGTTTGGTTTAATTTGTTAGGTTTTTTTTTTCTCAGTTCTAAAATGTTCTGTACCTCTGCATATTAAGAATCCATATGAGTTGAGTACAGAGATTGCCCCTATTTCCTATAAATGTTTTGCACCAATGTGGAGGCTGTTCCATTGAACAAAATTGCTTTTGGAAAAACAGGCAAGTTATCATGGCAACATTGCTATGTATGTTTTTAAATGCTGCTTCACATTGCAGATACAAAGAGTTCACAATAGCACATATGCTAGCTACTGCTTACCACCTGCAAACTAATAATTGAAACAATGCAGATGGATTTTCGTGGGTACCTTCCAAGCCCAAATCATCATGATGACATCATAGGTTTATACTGTTTTGTAAAAACACAGGATAATGTCTCACCCCCACACTCTGTCCCCATCCCAAAGCCCCTCCTTCTGCTTCAAAAATGTGCTATAGCCATTCACACCAAAGAAATGAATTACATTTAAAGATAACCGGTCCCCTTCTGTAGAGCATTATCAGCACAGCTGCACAACTTTAATGCTCTGTGTCCCTACACAGATGGTTAGGCTAGAGGAAAGAAAGCATGCAGATTTCTAGTTTTGTGCTCTCCTGATTCTCTACTAGGTTGGCTGGCATGCTCTAACAGCTGCAGGTCTGCCAGAATCTAGTTGGAATTCTCCCATCTTTCAAAAGATAAGATAGTTGAAACATTGAGGGCAATATGCATACTTGGGGAAGTTCCAGAATCCAGGTAAAAATCAATCCCAAACCTTTAAAATGCCCCCCTACATTGAATTTACTGTTAAACCTTTTGAGCACTTCCCATTTTTCTCTCCATAACTGTGCAAATCAGCCTAATAAATTTAGCTTATGTGTTAATTCAGGTGAGAAAGTTTAAGGTTTATTTAGGTTTTCTAATTGTGTCTTACAAGAGAAATTCAACACCCTGGGTTTGAATATTTTGAATCCGAAAATAAGACCTCATGCTGGCAGCCAGCTTTGCAAGAAAAGGGTCAGAGACACAGAATGGTTAAGATAAATCACAAAGAACCCATTGAGGTTTTGCCCATTTCAAGGAATGAATCTTGTGGAAGATAGAAGCAATACAATAACCATGAGCAGGAAAGTTTCATTTTATCCTGTGTTTTCCAACTTTGTGTACATTATGACATATGAAAGCCTCAAAGCCCTTACAGTCCTAGCTGAGAACAGAATCAAGTTTGCATTTACTCTTTTATTTCAAAGGGCTGAGATCAAAACTTTTCCATGGACTTAGTGAGCATTATGCAAGTTCTGGATTATCCTGCTTTTTACTGCACCTCACTTTCCGGTATTGTTTCTGATGGCAGCTCTTCCATCTTGGCTTAGCTTCTACCCTGCAATAGAAAGCACAAGCAGCTTCTCTCATAATAAGTAACTGACTTCGGATCAAATCCACAGGCATGTATCTAAATGAAGGAGGTCAATTCACTGCTTTCTACATTTTATACAAATGCTTTCTTCCAGCATCACATATAATAGTGTGCAGCACATATTGTGAGGGCTGTACAATGAAAGTTGAAGTATGATCTATAAAACAGATATATTTATTAAGCACCTTTGATGTGTGGTAAGACAATTAAAATAATTTAAGACTCTTAGGCTTGTCTTTCAGAAGTCCTCAAATCAAAAGAGATAATAAACATATGCTTGGATAATTTTACATGAAAACATCTTTAAACCTCATAAACATGGATACAAAAATGTTTCAAGATAAAAGCATTAGTTGGGAAGAGATTAATATGGCTCAGATGAAAAACTTCTTGAAATTTGAGGTTTAGTTAATAGAGACCTGTACATTGATCTTGAGAATTTATGTATGGCAAATTTATAATAAACTGCATATGTCTTAGTTACCTCTGGATCTTCATTGTAGAAAAATTTGAATATGATGACCAGCATCAAATCACTTCTAGGATGCAAGTTATTGAGAATTTAGGGCTTCTCAAAAACAATGGCAGAAGTTAGGGTTTGGGATTGTTTGCTGAGGAAAATAAAACGAGATGAAACTATATCATATGGTCCTGTAAAAAATATTTTTAAGATCAACTCAACAAGTCTTTATGCAGTTTTACATATAAGGGGGGTCAGATTGGAGAAGCGATAAGTAAGTGTATGGAAAATGATCTCAGTAGTCAGAGGAGAAATGTGGTCTAAGCCCTCTCTTCTGTTTAAGCTGCTCTATCATTAGTACAAAATTCCTCCCCTCTCATACGATTTTACTTTTCCATCAAGGGCTTTAGATTTTTTAAGGGCTTATTAAATGTAGTTGGATTTGTCTATACACAAAATGTCTACCATGTCTTTGTCTGGTCAAAATTTACTAAACATTGGTTGGGATTCCTGGAGCTTCTATTTAATTATAAATAGTGTGCTTGAATATACTTAAGTCATTTTTTAATAAAATGTTTGAATACAGAATTACAATAAATGCATTTGTAGGAGTCATTGATGTGTTTTAACAACTTTGCTGAAATATATTGTAAACTATTTGTAAGCTGTACATTCCAATATACCATATTTTGCAGGATTATAAATATATTATTGGTTCTTTATACTTTTTTTTTTTTACAAATAGTTTATTGTCAATTTAGTTTCCACATAACACCCAGTGCTAATCCCCGCAAGTGCCCCCCTCCATGTCCATCGCCCCCCCCACCCATCAGTCCTCAGTTTGTTCTCAGCATGCAAGAGTCTCTCATGGTTTGTCTCTCCCCCTTTCCCCAACAATTTCCCCCCTTCTTCTGCCCCATGGTCCTCCATTAACTTCCTCCTAATCCTCTTACAAGTGCAAACATATGGTATTTGTCCTTCTGTGTCTGACTTATTTCGCTCAGCATAACACCCTCAAGGTCCATCCATGTTGCTACACATGGCCAGATTTCATTCTTTCTCATTGCCACGTAGGACTCCATTGTATAGATAAACCACATCTTCTTGATCCATTGGTCCCTTAATGGACATTTAGGCTCTTTCCTTGTTTTAGCTATTCTTGAGAGTGCTGCTATGAACATTGGGGTACATGTGCTCCTATGCATCAGCATTTCTGTATCCCTTGGGTAAATTCCTAGCAGTGCTATTGCTGGGTCATATGGGAGTTCTATTGTTATTTTTTTGAGGAACCTCCACACTTTTTTCCAGAGGGGCTGTACCAGTTTACATTCCCACCAACAGTGTAGGAGGGTGCCCGTTTTTCCACATCCTCGCCAGCATCTAGAGTTCTCTGATTTGCTCATTTTAGCCACTCTGACTGGCGTGAGGTGGTATCTCAGTGTGGTTTTGATTTGTATTTCCCTGATGAGGAGGGATGCTGAGTATCGTTTCATGTGTCTGTTGGCCATTTGGATGTCCTCTTTGGAGAAGTGTCGGTTCATATCTTCTTCCCAATTCCTTACTAGGTTGTTTGTTTTCGGGTGTGGAGTTTGGTGAGTTCCTCATAGATTTTGGATATCAACCCTTTGTCTGATATGTCATTTGCAACTATCTATTCCCATTCCGTTGGTTGCCTATTAGTTTTGTGGATTGTTTCCTTTGCCGATCAGAAGCTTTTAATCTTAATGAGGTTGCAATTGTTTATTTTTGCTCTTGATTCCCTTGCTTTTGGGGATGTGTCAAGTAAGAAGTTGCTGCGGTGGAGGTCAAGGAGGTTGTTTCCTGCTTTCTCCTCTAGGGTTTTGATGGTTTCCTGTTTCACGTTCAGGTCCTTTATCCATTTTGAGTTTATTTTGGTGTATGGTGTGAGAAATTGATCTAGTTTCAATCTTCTGCATGTTGCTCTCCAGTTCTCCGAACACCATCTATTAAAGAGGATGTCATTTTTCCATCGGATATTCTTTCCTGCTTTGTCAAAGATTAGTTGGCTATATACCTTTGGGTCCAGCTCTGAGTTCTCAATTATGTTCCATTGGTCTATGTGTCCGTTTTTGTGCCAATACCATACTGTCTTGATGATGACAGCTTTGTAGAAGAGGCTACAGTCTGGGATGGTGATGCCGCCCATTTTGGTTTTATTCTTCAATATTACTTTGGCTATTCGGGGTCTTTCTGGTTCCATACAAATTTTAGGATAGTTGGTTCTAGTTTTGAGAAGTATGCTGGTGCAATTTTGATTGGAGTTGCATTGAATGTGTAGACTGCTTTGGGTAGTAATGACATTTTAACTGTATTTATTCTTCCAATCCATGAGCATGGAATGTTTTTCCATTTGTTTGTGTCTTCTTCAATTTCCTTCATAAGTGTTCTATAGTTTTCCTCATACAGATCTCTTGTATCCTTGGTTAGGTTTATTCCTAGGTATTTTATGTTTTTTTGTGCAATTGAGAATGGGATCAGTTTCTTGATTTCTCTTTCTGTTGCTTCATTGTTGATGTCTAGAATGCAACCGATTTCTGTACATTGATTTTGTACCCTGCGACTTTGCTGAATTCTTGGATCAGTTCTAGTAGGCTTCTGGTGCAGTCTGCCAGGTTTTCTATGTAGAGTATCATGTCATCTACGAAAAGTGAAAGTTTGACATCCTCTTTGCCAATTCTGATGCCTTTGATTTCCTTTTGTTGTTTGAGGGCTGATGCTAGGACGTCCAGCACTATGTTAAACAGCAGTGGTGAGAGTGGACATCCCTGTCGTGTTCCTGATCTCAGGAGGAAAGCTATCAGTTTTTACCTGTTGAGGATGTTAGCTGAAGGCTTCTCATAGATGGCTTTCATGATGTTTAAGTAGGTTCCTTCTATCCCGACTTTCTCTAGAGTCTTTATTAAGAAGGGATGCGTATTTTGTCAAATTCTTTTTCTGCATCTATCGACAGGATCACATGGTTTTTATCTATTCTTTTGTTGATTTGATGTATCACATTGATTGATTTGCGAATGTTGAACCAGCCCTGAAACCCAGGAATTAATCCCACTTGATCTTGGTGGGTCATTCTTTTTATGTGCTGTTGGATTCAATTCGCAAGGAACTTGTTGAGGATTTTTGCATCCATATTCATCAAGGATATTGGCCTGTAGTTCTCTTTTTTTTAGCTGGATCTCTGGCTTGGGAATCAGAGTGATCCTGGCTTCATAAAATGAGTCCGGCAGTTTGTCTTCGATTTCCATTTTTTGGAATAGCTTGAGAAAAATTGGGATTAATTCAGTTTTATATGTCTGGTAGAATTCCCCCGGGAAGCCATCAGGTCCAGGGCTCTCATTTGTTGGGAGATTTTTGATCACTGATTTGATTTCTCCCCTAGTTATGGATCTGTTCAGATTTTCTATCTCTTCCCGTGTGAATTTTGGTAGTGAGTGTGTGTTTAGGAATTTGTCCATTTCTTCTAGGTTGTCCAATTTGTTGGCAGACAATTTTCCATAGTTTTCCCTGATAATTGCTTGTATTTCTGAGGGGTTGGCTGTCCATTTTCATTCATGATTTTGTCTATTTAGATGTTCTCTCTCTTTTTTTTTTTTTTTT
>NW_024081686.1:250459-262588 GCF_003009895.1 Hyaena hyaena | reverse complement strand
GTCCATTTTCATTCATGATTTTGTCTATTTAGATGTTCTCTCTCTTTTTTTTTTTTTTTTGAGAAGCCTGTCTAAAGGTTTGTTAATTTTGTTTATTTTTTTAAAAATCAGCTCTTGGTTTCATTGATCTGTTGAATTGTTTCTTTGGTCCCTATGTTGTTTATTTCTGCTCTGATTTTTACTATTTCTCTTCTTCTTCTGGGTTTGGGGCATTCTTGTTGCTCTGCCTCTAGTTCCTTTAGGTGAGCTGTTAGATTTTAGACTTGCACTTTTTCTAATTTCTTGAAATAGGCCTTGAGTGCAATGTACTTTCCTGTTAGGACTACCTTTGCCGCATCCCATAGAGTTTGGATTGTTGTGTTTTCATTTTCATTTGTTTCCATATATTTTTTTTAAAAATCATCTCTAATTGCTTGATTGGCCCATTCATTCTTTAGTAGGGTGTTCTTTAACCTCCATGTTTTTGGAGGTTTTCCAGACTTCTTCCTATGATTGATTTCAAGTTCAAAGCATTGTGATCTGAGAGTGTGCATGGTATGATCTCAATTCTTTTATACTTATTGAGGGCTGCTTTATGTCCCAGTGTGGGATCTATCTTGGAGAATGTGCCATGCGCACTTGAGAAGAAAGTAAAATCACTGGCCTCAGAATGTAGAGTTCTAAATATGTCTGTCAGATCCATCTGGTCCAATGTGTCTTTCAAGTATATTATTTCTTTAGTGATTTTCTGTCTGGTTGGCCTATCCATTGCTGTAAACGGAGTATATAAGTCCCCTGCTATTAGCACATTCTTATTTTTAAACTTGTTTCTGTTTGTGATTAATTGTTTTATATATTTAGGTGCTCCCATATTCGGTGCATAGACATTTATGATTGTTAGTCTTCCTTTTTTTTTAAAATTTATTTCTAGGAGAGAGAGAGAGAGAGACAGCGGGAGCAGGGGAGGGTCAGAGAGAGAGGGAGTCATAGACTGAAACAGGCTCCAGGCTCTGAGCTGGCAGTCAGCACAGAGCCCGACGCGGGGCTCGAACCCACGAACCGCGAGATCAAGACCTAAGCGAAAGTTGGACGCTTAACCGACTAAGCCACCCAGGCGCCCCGATTGTTAGCTCTTCCTGATAGTTAGACCCTGTAATTATTATGTATTGCCCTTCTTCATCTCTTGTTATTGTCTTTAATTTAAAGCCCAGTTTGTCTGATATAAGTATAGCTATTCCAGCGTTTTTTTGATTTCCAGTAGCATGATATATATTTCTCCATCCCCTACTTTTAACCTGAAAGTATCTTCCAGTCTAAAATGAGTTTCTTGTAGACAACATATAGATGGATTTTGTTTTTTATCTATTCTGTTACCCTATGTCTTTTTTTTTTTAATGTTTTATTTATTTCTAGAAGAGAGAGAGAGAGAGAGACAGTGTGAACAGGGGAGGGTCAGAGAGAGAGGGAGTCACAGACTGAAACAGGCTCCAGGCTCTGAGCTGACAGTCAGCACAGAGCCTGACACGGGGCTCGAACCCACGAACCGCGAGATCATGACCTAAGCGAAAGTCGGACACTTAACCGACTAAGCCACCCAGGCGCCCCTACCCTATGTCTTTTTATTGGAGCATTCAACCCATTTACATTCAGTGTTATTATTGAAATATGTGGGTTTAGAGTCTTTGTGTCCTTTGTGGGGATCATGCTTGTGGTGGTGTCTCTGGTATTTTTGTTCCTTGCAACATTTCCTTCAGAGCGTCTCCATCAGGATTTCTTGTAGGACTGGCTTAGTGGTGACAAATTCTTTCAATTTCTGTTTATTGGGAAAGACTTTTATATGTCCTTCTATTTTGAATGACAGTCTTTCTGGATAGAGAGTTCTTGGCTGAATATTTTTTCTGTTCATCACATTGAAGATCTCCTGCCATTCCTTTCTGGCCTGCCAAATTTCAGTAGATAGGTCCTTCACCACTCTGATAGGTTTCCCTTTGTGTGTTAAGGACCTTTTCTCCCTAGCTGCTTTCAAAGTTCTCTCTTCGTCTTTGTCTTTTGCCATTTTTACTATGATATGCCGTGCAGAAGATGGATTCAAGTTACTTCTGAGGGGAGTCCTCTGAGCCTCTTGTATTTCAGCGTTTACTTCTTTCCCCAGGTCGGGGAAGTTCTCTGCTATAATTTGTTCCAGGACTCCTTCAGCACCTTTCCCTCTCTCTTCCTCTTCTGGGATTCCTATGATAGGGATATTGTTGCGTTTGACCGTATCGCTGAGCTCTCGAACTCTTCTTTCCTGTTCCTGGATCAGTTTGTCTCTTTTTTTGTCAGCTTCTTGTTTTTCTATAATGGTGTTCTAAATCACTTATTCTCCTTTCTGCCTCTTCAATCCATGCACTGGAGGCCTCTAATTTATTATGTATCTCATTTATAGCAATTTTAAATTCATCATGCCTATTCTTATTCTCCATGTTGTCTGTAGTCATAGTTTTTTTGATGTCCCCTATGCTTTTTTCAAGCCTATGTATTAATTTTATGATTATTATTCTAAAATCTTGTTCAGTTGTGCTACTTATATCTGTTTGAGCAGTTCATTACCTGTCAGTTCTTCTTGGAATTTCTTCGGAGGAGAGCTCTTTCATTTCGTCATTTTAGGTAGCTTTCTGGCTCTTGTTAGTTTTAAAGTCTTGTTATGCTCTCTGCACCTCTGAGTGCTGTTGTACCCAAGAAGGCTCTTTGACTGTCCAGGGCCTATTCTTTCAGAGAGTGTTTTTTTTGTTTGTTTGTTTTTTTTTTTAATGTATCTCTTCGTCTCTCTTGTTCAGCCCTTGGTTATTTTATTTTCCTACCCATAGTGATATTTGGGGCTCTCCACCATGTGTACTTTGGCTTGTTTCTTGAAGTAGCCGTTAGAAAGCTTTCTCACTGGATCCTGCGTCCTTTTTCTCCCAATCTCTTGGGTTCTGTAAGGTTTCCGATGGCTTCAGATCTTTTCCGTGTGAGATATGGGGACGAGTGCAATGTACGGAGCTCCCTACTTCATCATCTTGCCCCCTCTCTCTTATTTCTTTATACTTCCTTGAGAGACTCCCCTTAAAATAAAGCATTCTTGCATCCAGTATAGCTTCTTATATTAAATGTAGATTTAGCCAGAAAGGCAAAATGCAACATGATCCAACTTTTTTTTAATTTAGAAAATCTGAGAATATGATTAATTCTCATATTTCTGAGCAAAGACAACATGGGGAAATACTTCTGCATGTCTCTTCAGCAAAGACAAATTGATTATCACAATTTAGAAATTCCAAGGCATTGGCAATGTGTACACTATAGTCTCACATTTGGGAATGGAAACTGTTCTTTTACATACAGTAGGACTTTGGGTAACTCATGGATTTGTCTAAATGCATCTGCATCTCAGGTCATCCATTCTCACTTTATTTTGCAGCTGGTCTTGTCTCCTGTCAAAGGCGTATTTGTAAAGACAAAGTTGAAGCTGATGTGGGAAACAAAGGCAAAAGAAAAAATTAAATTTTCTTACTACCTACAACCCATTGACAAGTTCTTGAAATAGGCAGAATGATCTAACTCTGGGAGCTCGGCTGCCTCGATGTTGGCACTTTGCTAAGGGCAAAAGGTAATCTTAGCTTAACATTGTCCCAAACTACGAGGATCCTTTAAGTATACTTTAATATATAAAAATCACTTGGAGGGACACCTGGTTGGCTCTGTCGGTTAAGCGTCCAACTTCGGCTCAGGTCATGATCTCACGGTTCGTGCGTTCAAGCCCTGCGTCGGGCTCTGTGCTGACAGCCAGCTCAGAGCCTGGAGCCTGTTTTAGATTCTGTATCTCCCTCTCTCTCTGACCCTCCCCTGCTCACGCTGTCTCTCTCTCTCTCTCCTAGAAATAAATTTTTTAAAAAATTATTAAAAAAATAAAAAAAACAAACAAATCTTGAGAACCCAAATCAGAATGGCTCTCTGATGCTTTCAATGGGTCCATTCTGAGCAGCAAACTTCACACTTGACTTGGTCCCATGTTCATCCAATATCACTAGATAAACAGAAAGACCCCACATTGCTGCAAAGCTTTGCAGTCTGCCAATGCATAGGAAAAGGCTGCTCAGCCTACTGCTTCTCCTACTGCAGTAGAATGTTACAAAGTGACATACTCTCCTTATTCAGTTAGTGAGTCATCACTCTAAGTTTAGAGTTGTATCAAGGGTGCAGCTGCTGCTTGTACCCTGGCTGTTAAAGTTTGTAACCATGGGCCATGTGCTCTGACATTAGAGCTATGGCCTTCATTAAAATAATAATAATAATAATAATAATAATAATAAATAAAAAAGGAGAAGAGAGGCAAGAAGGCAGAGAAGGAGGAATCTCCGTACATTTCACTCTCCCCCATCTCAAACAGAGAAGGCCTGAAGCCATAGGACACTGAACCCCAGGAGTCTGGGAGGAAAAGAGACAGAGTCCACTAAAAAGACAACCTCATAGGTGCGTGAGTGCAAACAGGGGAAGATAAAAAAGGCTGGGAACTGGAGACACAGAAGGAGGGGAGGGAACCCCTTCACAGGGAGCCATGGAGAGTTGAGGGGAAGAGAAAGAGTGTCTGAAACTGCTCACAGAACTATCCCTGGAGAAGAGACAAACCTTGGCCTGGGACAGAGAGGGATATAATTTCTAGCTGTAGTGATTTATTTGGGCTTGATGCCCTGGTCCCAAACGGCGCCAGGAGAAACTGCTCCGCTACTCTCCCAGCTTGATCCCTGGCTGGGAAACGTCCCGACCTGCGGGATTACATTTTGGGTGGTATCAATAAAGTGCATAGACAAAGACCTGGAAATGAGGCCTGGCTTGGGACATAGAACACAGCCCACCTTGGCTACACCTGCAGCACAGGGAGATCAGACCCAAAAGAGAGATTTGCAGTGCTTGGATCAAGAAGGGACTGGGGCACTGCCATTTTTCTGCCAACAATCACCAATGCAGGACCTCAGGGAGCAGCCAGAGGGACCACAGTGGAGGCTAGACCTGCCTACACCAAAGCACACCCATCCCCCCTAAAGAGTTGCTTTTTCTTTAAACAAAGCCCAGGGCAAGACCAACATGGATTCACTGCTGTGATTAATTCTACCAATTCTTTCTTTTCAGATGTATTTTCCCATTTCTCATTCGTCTACCTCTCTTCTTCGGGACTGGGCTCTTGGGTCATTGGTTTGATTAAACAATCACATTTAATCCATTCTCTAGATGTATATTCTACACCTCCACCGCTACCTTCCTATCTCTTTCTGTCTGGAGTAATCACACTATATAGTTTCTCTGGGTAATATTATCTTTGTTTCTTTCTCCTCATCTCCTACCATATTCTCTTCTTTCTCTCTCTGAATTAAACCTCTTAGTCTCTCTGCCTGGTCATTGTCCAATTATGTTTTCTCAACGCGCATGTCATTTCTCTTTTTTTATATGCTCTTCCATCAGCACTGCATATACCCTGCTCTTTCTTGGTAGCTGGAAATTATGATTTTGTGCATTTAGACTGCCTTTGGGTTTTTTTTTTCCTTTTTCCATTTCGGTTTGCTTTTTTATTGGATTTGTCTGTGCGTTTGTGTGCCTTTGTTCCCCGTGTGTTTGTCTGTCTGTTTTCTTTACCAGGATTACATCAAGAAACAAGCCACAGCACAAAGAGTTGAGAGTCCCAAATACCACTGTGAGTAAGGAAATAAAATAACCAAAGTCTCAACAAAAGAGACAAAGAGACACCATTAAAAGAACACTTCCTGAACAGACAGGCCCCAGATAGTAAATGAACCATCTTTAATATAACAGTTCTCACAGGTGCAGAGTGCATAACAAGCTTCTAAAATTAACAAGAGACAGAAAGATAGCCAAAATGAGGAAACGGAAGAACACTTTTCTACAGAAATTCCAGGAATAAGTGACAGGTAAAGAACTGCTCAAAAGAGATATAAGCAACATAACAGAATAAGAATTTATAACAGTCATAAAACTAATCGCTGGGTTTGAAAAAGGCATGGAAGACATCAGAGAAGTTATTCCTACAAAGACTATGGAGCTTAAAAATAGTTGTGATGAATGAAAAAATGATATAAATAAGGTGCATATAAAATGGAGTCATCCAATGCAGAGACTGAAGAAGCAGAGAGGAGAATAGGTGAACTAGAAGACACAATTATAGAAAAAGAGGAAGCCGAGAAAAAGAGTGATAAATTGATCCAGGAACACAAAAGGGGAGCTTGAGAACTGAATGATACAATCCAATGGAACAATATCCATATCATAGGAATCCCAGAAGAGGAAGAGAGAGGGAAAGCCGCTGAAGGAGTACTTGAACAAATTATAGCTGAGAACTTCCCTGACCTAGGGAAGGAAACAGACATTGAAATCCAAGAGGCACAAAGAACCCTCCTCAGACATAACTTGAATTGATCTTCTGCAAGACATATCATAGTGAAACTGGCAAAATATAAGGACAAAGAGAGAATTCTGAAAGCAGCTGGGGATAAAAGTTCCCTAATATACAAAGGGAGGCCTATCAGCGTGATTACATACCTATTTACTGAAACTTGGCAGGTGAGAAAGGAAGGGCAGGAAATCTTCAATATGATGAAGAGAAAAAATACGCATCCAAGAATCCTCTATCCAGCAAGACGGTCATTCAGAACAGAAAGAGAGATAACGTCTTCCCAAATAAACAAAAATTGAAAGAATCCGTCACCACTAAACCATCTCTACAACAAATCCTAAGAGGAACTCTATGAGGGAAACGTTGCAAGGAACACAGGGTACCAGACACCACTACAAGCATGAATCCTACAAAGAACACAATGAATCTAAACCCATATTTTTTCAATAATAACACTGAATGTAAATGGACTAAATGCTCTAATCAGAAGAAGTAGCGTAGGAGAATGGATAAAAAAAAATAAGATCCATCTATTTGTTGTCCACAAGAGACTCATTTTAGACCTGAGTACATTTTCAGATTGAAAGTAAGGGGATGGAAAAATATATGCCATGCTACAAGAAGTCAAAAGTAAGCTGGAGTAGCCATATTTATATCAGACTAACTGACCTTTAACGTAAAGGCAGTAACAAAGGATGAAGAAAGTCATATCATAATTAAAGCCTCTATCCATCAGGAAGAGATAATAATTATAAATGCCTATGCACCGAATACAGAAGCACCCAAATACATAAAACAATTAATCTCAAACAGAAAAATAATCATATGGGTAAGAATGTGCTAAAAACAGGGGACTTTAATACTCTATTAACACCAACGGATAGAACAAACAAACAGAAAATCATTAAGGAAACAATAGACTTGAATTACACATTGGAGCAGATGGATTTGACAGATAAATTTAGAACTCTACATCCTGAGGAAATGGAATTCACTTTTTTCTCAATTGTGCATGTCACATTATCCAAGATTGATCACATACTGGGTCATAAAGCAGCTCTCAATAAATAGAAAAGAACGGAGATCATACCATGCACTTTCAAATAAAAATGCTATGAAACTAGAAATCAACTCAGGAAGTAGTTTGGAAAACATCCAAAAACAGGGAGGTTAAAGAACACCCTACTAAAGAATGAATGGGCCAACCAGGCAATTAGAGAAGAAATTTAAAAATACATGGAAACAAATGAAAATGAAAATACAACAATCCAAACTCTATGGGATGTGGCAAAGGCAGTCCTAAGAGGAAAGTACATTACACTCCAGGCTTATTTCAAGAAATTAGAGAAAGCACAAGTGCAAAATCTAAGAGGGTAGCTAAAGGAACTAGAAGGAGGGCAACAAGAGCACCCCAAACCAAGTAGAAGAAGAGAAATAATAGAGACCAGGGCAGAAATAAACAATATGGAATGAAAAAAAAAAAAACAACACTTGAACAGATCAATGAAACCAAGAGTTGGTTTTTGGAAAAAATAAACAAAATTGACAAACCTCTAGCCAGGCTTCCTAGAAAGAGAAGAGAGAGCATTGAAAAAGACAAAATAAAGAATGAAAATGGACTTTTTACAACCAATCCTTCAGAAATACAAGCAATTATCAGGGAATACTACGAAAAATTATATGCCCACAAACTGAACATCTGAGCAGAAATGGACAAATTCCTATACACACATTCACTACAAAAATTCACATGGGAAGAAAGAGAAAATCTGAACAGACACATAACAAGTGAAGAAATGGAATCAGTTATCCAAAATCTTCCAAGAAATAAGAACCCTGGGCCAGATGGCTTCCCTGGGTAATTCACCAGACATTTAAATCAGAGTTAATATCCATTCTTCTCAAGCCTTTCCAAAAAATAGAAATCGAAGGAAAACTTCCAGACTCATTTTATGAAGCCAGCATCACTTTGATTCCCAAGCCAGAGAGATACCCAGCTAAAAAAAAGAGAACTACAGGCCAATATCCTTGATGAATACGGGTGCAAAAATCCTCAACAAGATACTTGCAAATTGAATGCAACAGCACATAAAAAGAATTATCCACAATGATCAAGTGGGATACATTCCTGGGTTACTGGGCTGGTTCAATATTCGGAAATCAATCAATGTGATACATTGCATTAAAAAAAGATAAGATAAAAGCCATATGATCTTGTCGATAGATACAGAAAAAGCATTTGAGAAAATACAGCATTCCTTCTTAATAAAGACCCTCGAGAAAGTTGGGATAGAAGGAATTTACTTAAACATCATAAAAACCATTTAAGAGAAGCCCCCAGCTAACATCATTCTCAATGGGGCAAAACCGAGAACTTTACCCCTGAAATTAGGAACATGAAAGGGATGGATATCCACTCTCACCACTGTTGTTTAACATAGTGCTGGAAGTCCTAGCATCAGCAATCAGACCATAAAAGGAAGTCATAGGAATCAGAATTGGCAAGAATGAAGTCAAACTTTCACTTTTCGCAGACGACATGATATTCTGCATATAAAACCCGACAGATTCCAGCAGAAGCCTACTAGAACTGATCCATGAATCCAACAAAGTTGCATGGTACAAAATTAATGTACAGAAATCAGTTGCATTTTTATACACCAATAATGAAGCAACAGAAAAAGAAATTTAAAAAAATGATACCAATCAGAATTGCACACACACACACAAAATACCTAGGAATAAACTTAACCAAAGAGATAAAAGATCTGTGTGATGAAAACTATAGAAAACTTACGAAGGAAATTGAAGAAGACACAAAGAAATGGAAAAACATCCCATGATCATGGATCTGAAGAATAACAATTGTTAAAATGTCATTACTACCCCAATCAGTCTACACATTCAATGAAATCCTAATCAAAATTGCACCAGCATTCTTCTCAAAACTAGAACAAACTATCCTAAAATTTGTATGGAACCACAAAAGACCCCAAATAGCCAATGTAATATTGAAGAAAACCAAAACGGGAGGCATCACCATCCCAGACTGTAGCCTCTACTACAAAGCTGTCATCATCAAGCCAATATGGTATTGGCACAAAAACAGACACATAGACCAATGGAATAGAATAGAGAACTCAGAATTGGACCCAAAAATGTATGGCCAACTAATCTTCGACAAAACGAGAAACAGTATCCAGTGGATAAAAGACAGCCTCTTTAACAAATAGTGCTGGGAGAACTGGAGAGTAACATCAAAGGAATGAAACTAGATCACTTTCTCATATCATACACAAAGATAAACTCAAAATGGATAAAGGATCTGAATGTGAGACAGGAAATGATCAAAACCCTTGAGGAGAAAGCAAGAAACAACATCCTTTACCACAGCCTCAGTAATTTCTTACTTGACACATCTTCAAAAGCAAGGGAATCAAGAGCCAAAATGAACTATTTGGGACCTCACCGTGATACAACCCTTCTGCACTGAAAAGTAAACAATCCATAAAATTAAGAGGCGACTGAAGGAATGGGAAAAGATAGTTGCAAATGACATATCAGATAAAGGGTTAATATCCAGAATCTACAAGGAACTCACCAAACTCCACAACCGAAAAACCAATAATCCAGTGAAGAAACGGGCAGAAGATATGAACAGAGACTTCTTCAAAAAGGACATACAGATGGCCAACAGACACATGAAACGATGTTCAACGTCACTCATCATCTGGGAAATACAAATCACAACCACACTGAGATACCACCGCCTGCCAGTAGAGTGGCTAAAATGAACAAATCAGGAGACTCTAGATGCCGGGGAGAATGTGTAGAAACGGGCACCCTCCTACACTGTTCGTGGGAATGTAAACTGGTGCAGATATCTGCTCTGGGAAGCAGTGTGGAGGTTCCTTCAAAATTAACAATAGAACTCCTCTATGACCCAGCAATAGCTCTGCTAACAATTTACCCAAGGAATACAGGAGTGCTGATGCATAGTGGCACATGGACCCCTATGTTCATAGCATCACTCTCAACAATAGCCAAAACATGGGAAGAGCCTAAGTGTCCATCAACTGATGAATGGATCAAGAAGATGTGGTTTATCGATACGATGGAATACTGCATGGCAATGAGAAAGAATGAAGTATGGCCGTGTGTAGCAACATGGATGGAACTAGAAAGTGTTATGGTGAGCGAAATAAGTCAGGCTGAGAAGGACAGTGACCATATGTTTTCACGTATAAGTGGATCAGGAGAAGCTTAACAGAGAACCATGGGGGAGGAGTAGGGGAAAAGTAGTTGGGGAGTGGGAGGGAGGCAAACCATGAGAGACTCTTGAATACTGAGAACAAACTGAGGGCTGACGGGGGTGGGGGAGAAGGAAATGGGGATTATGGGCATAGGGGAAGGCACTTGTTCGGAAGAGCACTGGGTGTTATACGGAAACCAACTTGACAATAAACTATGAAAGAAAACAAAAAGTAAAATAACAAATAAACAATGTCTCTGGAGTAACCCAGGAAGAGAGTTCCAAAACCTGAATTTTTCCATCTGCTCTTCTTTTTATTAAGTCACTTTCATAAATTAGGCACATAGCCAATTTTATCAGACTTGACAAAAAAATGAAATGTCTGATACTGTGAGCAATGCAAACTGGAGGTTGAGCAACAATTTCTTTAATTCTTGCTATAGTCTTGTATACGGAGCATGTAAAAATGTGTGAAGCAAACAACTCAAGACAGGAATCTGACAGCCTTGAATGGAGGGCTCTTATGCATGTACCATTTGTTGCAGTTTCCATATTTTAGCAGAATAAGGAAGACTCACTCTTGCATGAACTATAGCAAGCTGTGCTATCCAATGAGAAAGTTGCACCACATTACATTTTCATTTTCATTGAATAAATTTTGGTTCAAAACAATCCTTCCCAACGTGGCTCTTTCGTTTATAAAAGGATGCTCTCCTCCTTTGTTCTCCAGACTTGCCTATGGTTTACCAAATTTGCTATTTTCCCAATTTATAATTCCTCAGATATTCCTGAATAAACTCAATATTGCTGGCTGAACCACTCACTTTTTTCTTCTTTTAAAAGGTTGATAAGGTCGAAGGAGGGGGCAAGATGGCGGAGAAGTAAGGGGCTCCGTACTTGCACTCGCGCACATACATCACACAGAAAAGATCTGAAGCCATTGGAAACCTTACAAAACCTGAGAGATTGGGAGAAAAAGGACGCAGAATCCACTGAGAGAGCCTTCTAACGGCTACCTCAAGAAACAAGCTAGAGTACACAAGGTGGAGAGTCCCAAATATCACTATGAATAGGAAAATAAAATAACCAAGGTCCCAACAAGACAGACCAAGAGATACCTTTCAAACAAAACTCTCTGAAAGGATAGGCCCTAGAAAGTCAAAGAGTCTTCTTGGATATAGCAGCGCTCATAGAAACAGAGAGCATAACAGGTCTTTAAAACCAACAAGAGCCGGAAAGCTAACTAAAATGATAAAAGGAAAGAGCTCTCCTCCAAAGAAACTCCAAGAAGAAATGACAGCTAATGAACGGCTCAAAACAGATATCAGCAGCATAACTGAACAAGATTTTACAATACTGATGGTAAAATTAATAGTTGGGCTTGAAAAAAACATAGGGGACATCAAAGAAACTATGGCTACAGAGAGAATGGAAAATAAAAATAGGCATGAAGAATTAAAAAATGTGATACATG
>NW_024081686.1:200873-246115 GCF_003009895.1 Hyaena hyaena | reverse complement strand
AGCAACATGGATGGACTTTGAGGGTGTTATGCTGAGCGAAATAAGTCAGGCAGAGAAGGACAAATATCATATGTTTGCACGTATAGGAGGATTAGGAGGAACTTGACGGAGGAACAAGGGCGAGAAGAAGGGGGGAAATGGTGGGGGAAAGGGAGTGAGGCAAACCATGAGAGACTCTTGAAGCTGATAAAAACTGAGGACTGATGGATGGGGGGAGAGGGGGTATGGGCATGGAGGAGGACACTTGTGGGGATGAGCACTGAGTGTTATGTGGAAACTAAATTGACAATAAACTATTTGTAAAAAAAAAAAAACTTGATAAGGTCACTTTTCTAGGGATACGTTTAAAGGAGGATGCCTCAATTTGCTATCAGTTCTTATGCCTCCATCACCACTTTTCACGTATGCCTCTTTCGCACATCTTTGCCATAGGTGTTCCTAAGGAATGAGGAGCACATCTTGCTTTAATATGCCTGTCTAGTAATACATTTTTCTTTGTTATCAGAAGGAAGTCCCTTGGAAGAAACATAATTTTCTCACTAATGGGCAGCCAAATTTTGTTGAAAGAGAAACCAACTTCTTTAACTGTGTTGTCCCTCAAAGAGGAAACATAAGTAACAATTCACAAGTTATCTGCCTGTCCTCCGTGCATAGCATATATGGAATTTATAGAATAAAACATAACAGATGGCCTAAAAAATAAAAGATAAGACATTCATAGAATTGTGTTATTAAAATGCAATAAATAAAATAACTCAAAAGATAAATCATTTTCTCCAAGATTTCTACTACTATTAGAAGAAATATTTTTTTATTCCTTCTGTGAGACTAATTGTGCTGCTACTTGATAATATTTCATGGCACATGTAGTGGTTTCCCAGCTATATAATTTTTTAGGCAAAGAAATGGTGACAGCTTCACATATCAAAATGTTTTCCTGGCTGAGGAATCAAGAGAAGAAATACTTCCTAAAATTCATGAATGTATATTATGTCCTAAGGGTAAAGCAAGAGTGAATGTCAACAGGGTCTAGCATTATAGTTCTCCAAACAAAAATTCCAGTTGAAGGTTATATGCCATATAGCAACAGAATTTCCTTGCCTTCAGTGCACATTTAAAGACCTTTGTATTTGATTTAATAGAATGAGAGACATAGAGGGAAGATGGAGAGTGGAGGGAAGACGATGAAGAACCAGGTAGCTCTGTCAACAAAGAAATTGACAGGAACATTAAAAATAGCTGAGCTTTGGGGGACACCTGTGTGGCTAGACTTGGTAAGCATCCGACTTTGGTTCAGGTCATGATCTCATAGCTTCTGGGTTCAGGCCCTGTGTCGTCGGGCTCTGTGCTGACATTCCGAGCCTGGAGCCTGTCTCAGATTCTGTGTCTTGGTTTTTCTCTGCCTCACCTCTGCTCACACTCTGTCTGTTTCTTTCTCTCTCAGAAATGAATAAACATTAGGAAAAAATAGCTGAGCTTTGGGATAGGAGGGCCGCCTAGCAGTATGCAGGGGAAAATGATCCCAAAATATCTTTGGCATTTTTATTTATATCTAGTTGAAGATATGAATATATTTTACCAACTCTGTTCCTAACGAGGAAACACTTTTCTTCTGATAGTGTGGAAAATTGTCTCCCACAATAATAAGATACTATTATTCCTCCAGAAACTACTTTTCCTTTTTGGTTATTTGTTACAAGAAAGTGATGGAGAAAGAATAAAATGTACTTTTATGTTTTTCTGTCTCGCTGCAACAGGCATCTCTTTTCACATTTCTTCCTTAAAGAGAGAAGAGGAAGGAAACAGAAGATTATTTTAAAGTGGTTGTAATATTAACTCACTTGAACCATTGCCCCACTATTGAATTTTACCCAGCAAAACACACTGGGGTATTTCTGTCATTTAAGAAAGTTCAGTTTATACTTTTTATTAGTATTAATAAAAAGACTATGTATTGAAAGATAAAAAAAAATAGATTGAGAACCAGAAATCCTACATCCACTTTCCTCCAAAGCAGGGCAAAAGCAAAAACACAAAACGTCTAAATAACAGTAGATGGAGTTTAATTTAGACATTAGAAGATCATAGAATTTGTAATTTCATCAAAGGAACATTAATTTCGATTTCTAACTCCTACAAAAAAATCTCTGAGATTCAGTTTTTTTTGTCTTTTATAAATAGAGCTACTGTTGCCTAGCATATTGGACTATTATAAGGAATAGACATGATTATAAGAAAACTGATACATAGCTGACATAAATCAATCAAATTGTTATTGTCCTCATAGGCTTCTACCCAAGAAATGCATAAAATATTAGTGTGCCTTTTGAATTCCTAAGACCTGACCTATTCCATTCAAAAACAATAGTACTACTGGATCTCTGTCACATTGTTTAAATTTTTTTAAATGTTTTATTTATTTCTGAGAGAGGGAGAGAGAGAGAGAGAGAGAGAGAGAGGGAGGCGGGAGGAGCAGGGGAGGGTCAGAGAGAGAGACAGAAGGACAGAATCTGAAGCAGGATCTCCAGACTCTGAGTTGTCAGCTGTCAGCACAGAGCCCGACACGGGGCTCGAACCCAAGAACCATGAGATCATGACCTGAGCCGAAGTCGGACGTTTAGCCAACTGAGCCACCCAGGAGCCCCATGTCACATTGTTAATATTAAGGAAAGGGGGGAATTTGGAGAGGTATGGGTGGTTCAGGGCTCGGTGAGGATAGGTCAAAAAGATTCATTCTCCTCACTCAATTCCGTAGCCCATTGTAGACTAGCGAACCAAAGTGGCTTATAGTATCCCAAATATTTTGATGTCATTTTATCTAATGTTGGTGATACTGAAATTTGGTGGTGCTGCCGCTATATGCTATTTGCAATTCAGTATCAGATGTAACTTCAGTGTTTTCCTTAATTTCCTTAGGTACATTATGAAAACTTTAGAATAAAGTTGAATGCTAGAATCTTTGATAACTTTAGGAATTTATTCAAAAAATGCAGTTTTTAAAGGTATTTTCAGCTGAAATGACTCTTTGTTGCTATGATTCCTTTAAAAAGTGGATGAGGGAATTTTCCCTCATTTCATCTGTTATCTTTTTGGTAAAATGAAATTAACAATGATTGACTCTTACTTCATTACAAAAGCTTTTGTAAATTTCTTTTTACAATGAGGATTACAGATGATAATGAAGTCGTGAAAAAAAAAAGCTTTCAATTTTTCCATGCCATGAAATATGTACAGAAATTGGAGTTTTAAAGATAGGAATTCATCAAAATATTGTGATGGCTTAAGAGCAACTTAACATTTCTGGTTTCTTCTCTCCATTTGTTTTTTAATGAGAGTGTATGCCTAGAAAAACTCCTGAGCTAGTTGTCAAGGTTCCATGTCATCTTCACTTAATGACAAAGGTAAAATAAATTAGGGACATGGGAAAGAGAGGGAAAGCTGAGGTGTATATTTTGAGTGTGACCAGACCACGTTAATGGATCTAATAATATTTTAAGCCTACTTTTAAAATGTGGTACAGTTTAGTTAATAGTATGAGTTTTGGTATCAAAAAATCTTGGGTTTGATTCCCAGGGCTACAGTGAACAAAATTATTTTTTTTTAAAGTTTACTTATTTATTGAGAGAGAGCACATTTAGGAGGAGAGAGAGAGAGAGAGAGAGAGAGAGAGAGAGGAGAGAGAAGACTCCATGAAGATTCTGCACTGTCACCACAGACCCAGATGTGGGGCTTGAACTCATGAACCACAAGATCATGACTTGAGCCAAAACCAAGAGTCAGACAATTAACCAACTGAGCCACCTAGGCATCCCAACAAAATTATTTAAATGTCTTTCTGGCACACAGTAGCAAATGATGAAATTTGGTATTTTTTTAGTCTGTTTCTATTTTCACCATTTATGGCACATTGGAAATCCTAACCAAAATCAAGCCAAAGGTATTTATAGTTATAAAAGAAATGCAAACCAACCATTGGAAAGAGTTTCCAGGCAGAAGCAATAGTCAAATACAACAGAAAATTTGGGGGAGGAGCAGAATAACTAATATTGGATGGATGCAATATACTGCAGTTGTCTCCAAATGGCAGGAAAGAGAGATAAGAAGTGCCCAGCCACTAAAATTCCATGACCAGCATGAATATCTCCTTGTTTGCAAAGCTGCCTTTGATCTCCTAGGTCTTTATGCATGGCCAGGTTTCCTGCCATTATTAGAAGCACTGGAGTGCCTTCAGTAGTCTCTTAAGATATTATTCCCTTTCTTGTGGCGCCTGGGTGGCTCAGCCCGTTGAGCATTCGACTTTGGCTCAGGTCATGATCTCAAGGTTTGTGGGTTCGAGCCCCGTGTCAACTCTGTGCTGACAGCTAGCTCAGAGCTTGAAGCCTCCTTCAGATTCTTTGTCTCCCTCTCTCTCTGACCCTCCTCTGCTCACACTGTCTCTCTCTATCAGAAATAAATAAAAATTTAGAAAAATATATTTTTCCCTTTCTTAACAATCTTAAATGGAAATTACAACAAAATCTCACAAGACAACTAGTTCCCGAAGTATCTAAAACCTGGTGGTTTGAAGAGTTGAGAAAAGGTTCAGATAAACCTAAATTTTTTAACTTTGCCCTTCACTAGAAATTATTAGCCCATCAAAGCCAGGCTATACTAATATTCAAGCTTAACAAGCTGTAAGTATAGCAGTCTCTGACTTTGCTAAAACTTGAAATATCACTGGTGTTGATCAGCACTCTTGTAATCAATTGCTTTTTTGCTTTGGTCCTTTGCTACCCTAAATAAGTTCTGCTGACCAGGGTCTCTAGATAATGCCCTGCAGGTTGTGCACTTTACAACTCCAGGGGATGCCATTCACATAGACTTTTCTGTGAATATAAACCCCCTGGAGTTGTATAATATGCCTGGCATTGCTGCTGATATTTAGAATCTACCTTTGGGATAAAAAATACTGTTTTAAATTTAAATTTGACCTCTAATTTTTATCGATATTTTTATTTTTATTTTTATTTTTATTTATTTCTAGGAGAGAGAGAGAGAGACAGCGTGAGCAGGGGAGGGTCAGAGAGAGAGGGAGTCACAGANCTACTTTTTTAAAAACTAGATTTCAGCTAAAACATTACCTCAGATGTGGTAACATAATTCTTCACCTTGAAAAACTTATGAATCTTATTATACTTATCTATGCATTCAAAAAACGACCTGTGAATTTACAATTTTATTATTTTTTTTAATTTATTTTTAGGAGAGAGAAAGAGAGACAGCGTGAGCAGGGGAGGGTCAGAGAGAGAGGGAGTCACAGACTGAAACAGTCTCCAGGTTCTGAACTGGCAGTCAGCACAGAGCCCGACGCGGGGCTCGAACCCACGAACCGTGAGATCATGACCTAAGCGAAAGTCGGACGCTTAACCGACTAAGCCACCCAGGCGCCCCATTTTATCGATATTTTTAAAATGATATCTGTATTTAGAGCTAGATCTTACTACCAATTGTTAGTTTCAAAAGATCAGGTAAAGAATGCTGTTGTATGGCATATTACTTTAATTCCTTTCTCAGGCAGTAATCAGACACTTTTTAAAAATATACACTGGGTGGCGCCTGGGTGGCTTAGTTGGTTGGGTGTCTGACTTTCGCTTAGGTCATGATCTCGCGGTTCTTGGGTTCGAGCCCCGCGTTGGGCTATGTGCTGACTGCCAGCTCAGAGCCTGGAGCCTGTTTCAGTCTGTGACTCCCTCTCTCTCTGACCTTCCCCTGCTCATGCTGTCTCTCTCTCTCTCTCTCCTATAAATAAATTTAAAAAAAAACATTAAAAAATAAAAATATATATTGACTGAGCAATTGAAATATGAGCACATTAGGGAAGATGTTGACATGCATTGATTTGGCATGTGGACTACCCTGGTAGAATATTTTCACCATATTTGGTGTGGTTTTCAGTTTGTTCTCAGAAATTGTTTGATAAACCTATGACTTGAATTGGATTGATTTAAAGAGAATGCTTGTTTGAAACATATATCTTTGTCGACATGCCTCTTAAGGATCTCCTTTCCATAGAGTATCCAATGGAAAAAAGACAGCCTTTTTAACAGATGGGGCTGGGAGAACTGGACAGCAACATGCATAATGAAACTAGATCATTTTCTCACACCATACGCAAAAAATAATCTCAAAATGGATAAAGGACCTGAACGTGAGACAGGAAACCATAAAAACCCTAGAGGAGAAAGCAGGAAACAACCTCCTTGATATCAACCACAGCCATTTCTTACTTGACACATCCCGAAAAGCAAAAGAATCAGGAGCACAAATGAACGATTGGGACCTCATCAAGATTAAAAGCTTCTGCATGGCAAAGGAAACAATCCATAAAACTAATAGGCAGCCAATGGAATGGGAAAAGATAGTTGCAAATGACATATCAGATAAAGGGCTATTATTCAAAATCTATAAAGAACTCACCATACTCCAGACCCGAAAAACAAATAATCCGGTGAAGAAATGGGCAGAAGATATGAACAGACACTTCTCCAAAGAGGACATCCAGATGGCCAACAAACACATGAAATGATGCTCAGCATCCCTCCTTCTCAGGGAAATACAAATAAAAACCACACTGAGATAGCACCTCATGCCGGTCAGAGTGGAGAAAATGAACAAATCAGAGGATTCTAGATGCTGGCGAGGATGTGGAGAAATGGGCACCCTCCTACACTGTTGGTCGGCATGTCAACTGGTGCAGCCCCTCTGGAAAACAGTGTGGGGGATCCTCACAAAATTAACAGTAGAACTCCCCTATGACCCAGCAATAGCACTGCTAGGAATTGACCCCAGGGATCCAGGAGAGCTGATGCGTAGGGGCACATGTACCCTCATGTTCATAGCAGTACTCTCAACAATAGTCAAAACACGGAAAGAGCTTAAATGTCCATCAAAGGACGAATGGATCAAGAAGATGTGGTTTATCTATACGATGGAATACGACATGGCAATGAGAAAGAATGAAATCTGGCCATGTGCAGCAACATGGATGGACCTTGAGGGTGTTATGCTGAGCGGAATGAGTCAGGCAGAGAAGGACAGCTACCATGTGTTCGCACATATAGGAGGATAAGGAAGAGCTTAACGGAATACCATGGGGAAGAAGAAAGGGGTAAACAGGGCGGGGAGAGGGAGAGAGGCAAACCATGAGAGACTCTTGAATGCTGAGAACAAACTGAGGACTGATGGGTGTGTGTGGGGGAGATGGGCATGGAGGAGAGCACTTGTGGGGATGAGCACTGGGTGTTATATGGAAACCAACTTGACAATAAACTATTTGTGAAAAAAAAAGTAAAAGAAATACAAACACAGTAAAAATAAGTATATTTGTAAACATCTGTCAGAGATTCAAAAAATAAAAGGATGTAAAATATGACATCTTATACCTAAAACATCTAGAAGACAAGAGTAAAGGTTGGATTCAAACTTAAGTAACCATCAACTTCATATAGACTGATATACACAGAAGCTGTTATATACAAACTTATTGGTGACCACAAATCAAAACCAAGTAATAGATATGCAAAAAATAAAGATAAAGGAATCCAAGTACATCCCTAAAGAAAGCCAAAAAACATGAAAGAGAGGAAGAGAAGAGAGGATTGGAGAAAGACTTCAAAAACAACCACAAAACAAAGAACAAAATGGCAATAAATATATATTTATCATTAATTACTTTGAATATAAATGGACTAAATACTTCTATTAAAAGGTGTAGGATGGTAGAATACATAAAAAACAAGACCAAGTATTCAAATTCTGCCTACAAGTGACTCATTTTAGACCTAAAGACACCTACAAGTTGAAATAGATGGGATAGAGAAACATACATCATGCAAATGGATGTGAAAAGAAAGGCAGGGTAGCAAAACTTAAATCAGACAAAATAGAATTTAAAGGAAATACTATAACAGTATTTATAGAACACTATATATAATAGAGGGAACTATCTAACAAGAAAATATAACCATTTTAAATATTGATGCATCCAACATCAGAGCATTCAAATACATAAATCAGTTAAAACCAAATATAAAGTAAGTAATCAACAGCAATACAATAATAGTAGGTGACTCTAACATCACATTTACCTCAATTGACAGACCATTAACGCAGAAAATCAATGCAGAAACAGGGACTTTGAACGATACAGTGGACCAGATTAATTTAAAAGATATCTTTAGAATACTCTTTTCTAAAACAGAAGAATACACATTCTTTACATGTGAACATGGAACATTTTACAGAATATATCACACATTAGGCCACAAAACAAGTTTCCACAAATTAAAAAGATAGGGGTCATACCATGCAACTTTTAAGTTCACAATGCTATGGTTTTAGAAATCAACCACAAGCAAAAATCTGGAAAGAGCACAAATATATGGAGGTTAAATAACATGGTACTAAACAATGAATGGGTCAACCAAGAAATCAAAGAAGGAATAACAAATTACATGCAAAGAAATGAAAATACGATGTTTCAAATACTTCCGGACTCAGCCAAAACAGTTCTAATGGGGAAGTTCATAGCAATACAGGCTTACTTCAAGAAACAAGAACAATTTCAAATTAAAAAATAAAAACTACTAAATTTACACATAAATGAACTAAAATAGGAAGAAAAACCCAAAACTAGCAGAAGGAAGGTATAATAAATTTTAGAGCAGAAATAAATGATATATAGCTTAAAATATAAAATTGAACAAAGCAATAATATCAGGAGATGGTTCTTTGAAAAGATAAACAAAATTCATAAACCTCTACCTATTATTATCAAAAAACAGAATGGGGCCACCTGGGTGGTTCAGTTGGTTAAACGTCTAACTCAAATTCAGGTCATGATCTCATGGTTCATGGGTTTGAGCTCTGCATCAGGCTCTGTGCTGACAGCTCAGAGCCTGGAGCCTCCCTCAGATTTTGTGTCTCCCTCTCTCTCTGCCCCTCAACAGTTCTCTCTCTCTCTCTTTCTCTCTCTCTCTCTCAAAAATAAACTTTAAAAGTACAAATTAAAACTTAAAAAAGAGAGAGAGACATAGGGATGGAGAGAGAGAGAGAGGACTCAAAATCACAAATGAAAGAGGAGAAATAAAAACCAACAACACAGAAATACAAATTGTAAGAGAATAGTATGAAAAATTGCATGCCAACAAATTGGACAACCCAGAAGAAATGGATAATCTCTTATAAATGTATAACCTACCAAAATTGTAACAGGAAGAAATAGAAAATTTGAAAAGGCTGATTCCCAGCAATGAAATTGAATCAGGAATCAAAAAATTCAACAAACAAAAGTTCAGGACCAAAGAGTTTCACAGGTGAAGTCCACCAAACATTTAAAGAAGTGTTAATACCTATACTTCTCAAAAGTTTCCAAAAACTAGAAGATAAATGAAAACTTTCAAATTCATTCCATGAGACCAGCATTAACATGAAACCAAAACTAGATAAAGACACCATAATAAAGAGAATCAAAGGTCAATATATCTGATGAACAATGAGGCAAAAACCGTGAACAAAATACCAGCAAACTGAATCTAATAATATATTAAAAGAATAATTAACCATGATCAAGTGGTATTTATTCTCAAGATGCAAGTGTGGTCAGTGTTTACAAAACAAACAATGTGATATTTCACATCAATAGGAGAAAAGATAAAAAAACATATGATAATGTTAATAGAAGCAGAAAAAAAACATTTGACAAAGTACGAAATCCATTCATGATAAAAACTTTCTGCAATGTATGTTTAGAAGGAACATACCTCAACCTAATAAAGGCCATTTATGAAAAACTGACAGTAAAAATTATGCTCAATGGGGAAAAACTGAGAGCTTCCCCTCTAAGGTCAGGAACAACAGAAGTATGTCTGCTCTCACAACTTTTATTCAACATAGGACTGGAAATTCTAGCCACAGAAATTAGACCATAAAAGGAAATAATTGCATCCAAATTGGTAAGGAAAAAGTAAAACTTTCACTATTTGCAGATGACATGACCCTAAAGACCACAAAAAATCTACTACGATTGGTAAATCAATACAGTAAGGTCACAAAATACACAATCAATGTACAGAAATCCGTGGAATTTCCAAACACTGATAAGGAAGCAGAAGAAAGAGAAATTTAGAAAATAACCCACTTTACAATTGTATCAAAACAAATATCTAGAAATAAATTTAACTAAAGTAGTGAAAGATCTCTACTCTGCACACTAGAAATCAAGGATGAAAGAAATTCGAGATAATGCAAAGAAATGGAAAGATATTCCATTTTCATGGGTTGGAAAAACAAATGCTGTTAAAATGTCTATACTATCCAAAAACAATCTACAGATTTAATGCAATCCGTATTAAAATAACAGCATTTTTCACAGAACTAGACAAACAATCATAAAATTTGTACGGAACCACAAAAGATCCTGAATAGTGAAAGCAATTCTTAAAAATAAAAACAAAACTGGAAGTATTGCAATTCCAGACTTCAAGTTATATTATAAAGCTGTAGCAATCAAAACATTATGGTACAGCACAAAAACAAACCCAGAGATCAGTAGAATATAATAGAATGCCCAAGAACAAACCCACAATTATATGGTTAACTAATCTTAACAAAGCAGTAAGAAAATGTAATGGGAAAAAGTTGTGTTCAACAATTATGGCTGGGAAAACTGGACAGCTACATACAAAAGAACAAAACTGGATCACTTCCTTACACAATACACATAAATAAACTCAATATAAATTAAAAACCTAAAGGTGTTACCTAAGCCATAAAATTCCTAGAAGTGAGCTTACATAGGCAGTAATTTTTTAGATATTAGTTGTAGCAATATTTTTCTAGATGTGTTTCTTGAGGCAAAATAAATAAAAGTAAAAAATTAACTACTAGGATTATATCAAAATAAAAAGCTTCTCACAAGAAAGGAAAAAAAAAAACAACAAAACTAAAAGGCAACCTACAGAATGGGAGAAGATATTTGCAAATCATATATCTTATTAAGGGTTGCTATCCAAAATAAATGATGAATCAATACAACTTAACACCCCCAAAAACAAATAATATAATTAAAAGATGAACCTATGGGAAGGGAAGGAATAATAAGATAAAAACAGAGAGTGGGGGCAAACCATAAGAGACTCTTAAATACTGAGAAGAAACTTAGGGTTTCTGGAGGGGTGTTGGGTGGGGTGATGGGATAAATGGATGATGGGCATTAAGGAGGCCAATTGTTGTGGTGAGCACTGGGTTAGGATTAGTGATGAATTACTAAATTCTACTCCTGACACCATTATTACACACTATGTTAACTAATTTGGATTTCAATACTTTTTTTTTTAAATTAAAACAAGGAAGTCAAAGAATTGGACAGAAGAGATGAACAGATTTTTTTTCAAAGACATCCAGATAGCCAACAGATACATGAAAGGAGCTCAACATCACTCATGATTAGGGAAATTAAAATAAAAACTGCAATGAGGTATCACCCCATACCTATCAGAATGGCTAAAATAAAAAACGAAGAAACAAGTGTTGGTACTGACATGGAAAAAGTTGAACCCATGTACACTATTGATGGGAAAGCAAACGGGTGCCTTCACTGTGGGAAACAGTATTGAGGTTCTTTAAAAAGTCAAAAATAGGGGCGCCTGGGTGGCTTAGTCGGTTAAGCGTCCGACTTTCGCTTAGGTCATGATCTCGCGGTTCGTGGGTTCAAGCCCCGCGTCGGGTTCTGTGCTGACTGCCAGCTCAGAGCCTGGAGCCTGTTTCAGTCTGTGACTCCCTCTCTCTCTGACCCTCCCCTGCTCATGCTGTCTCTCTCTCTCTCTCCTAGAAATAAATAAAAAATTTAAAAAATAAAATAAAATAAAAAGTCAAAAATAGACCTTCCCTATGATTTAGNAAAAAAAAAAAAAAAAAAAAAAAAAAAAAAAAAACACTAATTCAAAGTAATACATGCATCCCTATGAATATTGTAGAATTATTTACAATAGCCAAATTATGAAAAAAAGCCCAACTGTCCATCAACAGATGAATGGATAAAGAATTGTGGTATGTTATACAACAGAATATTATTCAGCCATAAAAAAAGAATTAAATATTGCCATTTGCAATGGCATGAATGAAGCTAGAGAATATAATGCTAAGGAAAATAATTCAGTCGCAGAAAGACAGATACCATATGATTTCACTCATACGTAAAATTTAAAAAACAAAATAAAATACTAAAGGGAAAAAAGAGTGAGACAAACCAAGAAACAGGTTCTTGACGATAGAGAACAAACTGATGGTTATCAGATGGGAAATAGGAGAAGGGATTGGTGAAATAGGTGGTTGGGATTAAGGAGTACACTTAACATGAGCATTGATTAATGTACAAAATTGTTAAATCACTATTTTGTATACCTGAAATTATTGTAACATTTATTGCCTATACCGGAATAAAAATAAATTAATACAATATATTTAAAAAACATATATTGAGGGGCGCCTGGGTGGCTTAGTCGGTTAAGCGTCCGACTTTCGCTTAGGTCATGATCGTGGGTTCGAGCCCCGCGTCGGGCTCTGTGCTGACTGCCAGCTCAGAGACTGAAGCCTGTTTCAGTCTGTGACTCCCTCTCTCTCTGACCCTCCCCTGCTCACGCTGTCTCTCTCTCTCTCTCCTAGAAATAAATAAAACATTTTAAAAAAATAAAAAAATAAAAAACATATATTGAGTGCCTATGATGTGTTAGACATTATATAAGAAGCAAAGGTACAATTCTTATCATAAAGGAGTTTACCATCCAGCATTTTAATTATGAATGAAATTTTAGTAGTCTAGCAGATAAAGATGCTGAAGACTTGCGAACTGTTTATCTGAGAATTTTTCCAAAGTTCCATGGTATCTTATGGGTCTTTAAAAAAAAAAAATGCATATCACTGTGTTCCCTCAACAGATATACTAGGTGATTCCCCATCATCTGTGTTTTTTACATTGTGGCACCAGTTATTGGACTGAGGTTTGAGAACCACTGGTCTATTCCAACTCCACTCCCTACACTCCCTATACAGAATATATTTATAGTTTCCTGTTAAATGCTTTCCTGACTATATTTGAAAGCATTTAGTGACAGAATCTCATCCTTTGTGAGACAACTGGGTTGTTTTTTAACACAAAGTATGAGAAAGTTGTTCCATATAGTAATATACAATGTAGATTCTTTTAATTTCTATTTACTGGCCACAGTTCATTATTATGGAAAATAATGTTTCGTTTTGTTTTGCAGAAGTCACATCATCCTACTAGCTTACAGGAAATTAGGTCAAAACTTCCAAATATTTTTTTTCTTTTACAAATGCTGTTTATAAGCCAAGCCTCTGCTCAATCATTCTTTCTAATATGATATTTATACAATAAAAGCAGGACCTCAAAGTCAGTCCCATTATGTTTCATTTTATTTGTTTTAGATCATCATCCCAATCTGTAGCAGTAAATTTTTGGTATTGTAATTCAGCCTACCAACATATTTCCTTGTTTCTTATACTCCTTAAATTTGAAAAAAATGATAATAATTTCCTAAGTTAGATAAGGAGAAGCAACATATGAGAATAAGAGAATGGGCTCTGGAGTCACAGTGAAATTATGTATCTGGGTACCAGCATTGATATTTATTATTTCCATTGCCTTTGGGAATTTATTTAACTATGTTCAGCTTCTTTATCTGTAAAGTGAGGACAATAATAAAAGTACTTTATAGTCTTATTATGTACATGTTATGTAATGTGTATAAAGAAAATTTTAGGGGCGCCTGGGTGGCTCAATCTGTTAAGCATCCGACTTCGACTCAGGTCATGATCTCACGGTTCGTGGGTTCGAGCCCCGCATCGGGCTCTGTGCTGACAGCTAGTTCAGAGCCTGGAGTCTGCTTCAGATTCTGTATCCCCCTCTCTCTCTGACCCTCCCCTGCTCACACTGCCTCTCTCTCTCACTCTCTCAGAAGTAAATTAAACATTAAAAAAGAAAAAAATTAGCATAGCTGGAAGAATCATTCATTGATCCCTTTGATGAAATTTTATTAAATTACTAGTAGTTTTCATACATTGTTCAAAGCCCAAAAGATGATAAGTATATCATTAAACAGGGCAGATAAAGACCCTTCATAGAGCTTAAATTCTGAGGTGTTCAGAGCAAGTCAGTAAACATACAAACATATAATAACTAATAAAATAATTTCAGAGTGGCATTGCTATGAAAAATAGGTTAAAGAGATAATGGGTAATAAGTGAAGGGGAACATTTTTAAGAGGCATTATTTGTGGTAAGACCTGTGTGAATGAATGGGAGAATATTACTCTAGGCAGAGAAAATAACAAGATAAAGATCTAGAGGAAAGAACACAATTAAAACAAATAAGAGATATAATGAAGGTCAGTGTCATTAGTGTATTGTAAACATGAAGGAGAGAAGTACAAGATGCTTTCAAAAAGATAGATAAGGGCTCAATCATTCAGAGCATATATTTTAAAGATAACTGCATTACTGTAGAGATGATGATATAGTTACATATGCAGAAGAATGAAGCTATTCAATTTCTCACACCATATACCAAAATAGACTCAAAATGGATAAAGGACCCGAACGTGAGACAGGAAACCATCGAAACCCTAGAGGAGAAAGCAGGAAACAACCTCCTTGACCTCCACCGCAGCAACTTCTTACTGGACACATCCCGAAAAGCAAAAGAATCAAGAGCAAAAATAAACTATTGGGACCTCATCAAGATTAAAAGCTTCTGCACCGCAAAGGAGACAATAAATAAACCTAATAGGCAACCCACAGAATGGGAAAAGATAGTTGCAAATGACATATCAGATAAAGGGTTAATATCCAAAATCTATAAGGAACTCACCAAACTCCACACCAGAAAAACAAAAAATCCAGTGAAGAAATGGGCAGAGGATATGANAAGGAACTCACCAAACTCCACACCAGAAAAACAAAAAATCCAGTGAAGAAATGGGCAGAGGATATGAACAGACACTTCTCCAAAGAGAACATCCAGATGGCCAACAGACACATGAAACGATGCTCAGCATCCCTCCTCATCAGGGAAATGCAAATCAACACCACACTGAGATACCACCTCACGCCAGTCATAGTGGCGAAAATGAGCAAATCAGAGAACTCTAGATGCTGGCGAGGATGTGGAGAAAGGGGCATCCTCCTGAACTTTTGGTGGGCATGTCAACTGGTGCAGCCCCTCTGGAAAACAGTGTGGAGGTTCCTCACAAAATTAACAATAGAACTCCCCTATGACCCAGAAATAGCACTGCTAGGAATTGACCCAAAGGATATAGGAGTGCTGATGCATAGGAGCACATGTACCCCAATGTTCATAGCAACACTCTCAACAATAGTCAAAACATGGAAAGAGCCTAAGAGTCTATCAACGGACGAATGGATCAAGAAGATGTGGTTTATCTATACGATGGAATACGACATGGCAATGAGAAAGATTGAAATCTGGCAATGTGTAGCAACATGGATGGACTTTGAGGGTGTTATGCTGAGCGAAATAAGTCAGGCAGAGAAGGACAAATATCATATGTTTGCACGTATAGGAGAATTAAGAGGAACTTAACCCAGGACCCAGGGGGAGAAGAAGGGAGGAAATAGTGGGGGAGAGGGAGAGAGGCAAACCATGGGAGACTCTTGAATGCCGAGAACAAGCTGAGGACAGATGGGTGTGTGGGGGGAGGGGGGAGATGGGCATGGAGGAGGGCACTTGTGGGGATGAGCACCGGGTATTATATGGAAACCAAGTTGACAATAAACTATTTGTAAAAGAAAATAATATAGTTATAGCTAGAGAGGAAGGCCAGTTAGGATGGAATTACAGCAGACAATTAAAAGATGATGACAGCTTGGTCTATGACATTAACAATGTAAATTCAGGGTGTTGGTAAATTTAGAATTATATTTTGAAATTAGATTTGTGTTAATTTGATAATGGATTGAGTATTAGAGATGAAAAAAAGAAAAGCTGACTGACTCATGCAAATATTCAATTAATTTTAGGTAGTATTATCTGTTTTATTTATCTAAATAATAAAAATACATGAGATATACCACTAGAGACTTTTAAAATACATTGATAACCATTCATCATAAACATTCATTTGGATGACACATTTTCTTCTCCTTTGGGGGCTTTAATGTTTACAAACTAGTGAAGTTCCCTAGTAGAACTATCTGGCATCATAGGCGACTGTGAGTCTTTTAGACCAATGTTTCCAAATTCAGGTCTGAAGACCAGTGCTGGTCCAAAATAAGGTTATCAGCAATCTATGTTAATAAGAATTTTTTTAAATTAATTAATTAATTAATTTTAATTAAATTTTTAAATTAATGTGTAATTTAACTTACACATGCACACAGATAAACATAGAAAGAGAGAGAGAGGAAGGGAATTAAATTCTCATATCTTGAATCTAGGGTGCTAGTTTCTTTTCTAAGAACTTTATATGTTAATTTATACTCCTCATAACAAACGATACCTTCTTTTCCTGAATGAATTGGCAGGTTAGGTAACCTGCCCAATATACACAAGATACATAATGTGGTTCTAAGTTTGCTATGTGCCCTTTCTTATAACAGTTTATGTATTCTGTGTTTAAGTAATTAGTTTTTATTATGTTAAAATGTATGTCACTTTTTGAAATGATTATAGTTGTCAGTGGTAAATGTATGGTCACATTCTATAGACAAGTAAAATCCAAAAATGTAGAAACAACTGCTTTACAAATGTATTCAAGTCTAGAGGCCCCTGAAATCTTTCTTTTAGTAGTTTATTGTCAAGATGGTTTCCATTTAACACCCAGTGCTCATTCACACAAGTGCCCTCCTCCATGCCCATCATCCCCCTTTCCATATTCCCCATACCCATCAGTCCTCTCCTCAGTTTGTTCTCAGCATCAAGAGTCTCTCATGGTTTGCCTCCCTCCCTCTCCCTCCCCCCTATTTCCCGCCTTCTTCTCACCCAAAGTCCTCCATTAAGTTCCTCCTAATCCTCCTAAACCTGCAAACATATGGTATGTGTCCTTCTCTCCCTTCCCTTCTCTTCTATGCCCATCAGCCCTCAGTTTGTTCTCAGTATTCAAGAGTCTCTCGTGGTTTGCCTCCCTCCCTCTCCCAAACTACTTTTTTCCCCTTCTCCTCCCCTATGGTCCTCTGTTAAGTTTCTCCTGATCCACTTATAAGTGAAAACGTATGGTATCTGTCTTTCTCTGCCTGACTTATTTCATTCAGAATAACACCCTCGAGTTCCATCCATGTTGCTACACATGGCCAGATTTCATTTTTTCTCATTGCCATGAAGTATTCCATCGTATAGATAAACCACATCTTCTTGATCCATTCGTCCGTTGATGGACACTTAGGCTCTTTCCATGTTTTGGATATTGTGGAGAGTGCTGCTATGAACATTGTGATACATGTGCCCCTATGCATCAGCACTCCTGTATCTCTTGGGGCAATTCCTAGCAGTGTTATTGTGGGGTCATAGGGGAGTTCTATTGTTAATTTTGTGAGGAACCTCCACACTGTTTTCCAGAGGGAGCCCCCCTGAAATCTGAGGCTGAGGTCTTAAGTGCTACTTAGCATTAAGAAGCTCTTACATTTTGATTTGCAAATGTCTCCTCCCATTCAATAGGTTGCCTTTGCATTTTTGTTAACGGTTTTCTAGGCTGTGCAGAAGCCATTTAGTTTAATTTAGTACCATTGGTTTATTTTTGTTTCCATTGTCGTTGTGTTTGGAGACAGGTCCAAAAAATTATAAAGACTAATTTCAAGGACCTTATCATCTGTGTTTTGTTCTGGGAGTTTTATGGTTTTAGGTTTTACATCAAGTCTTTAATTCATTTTGTGTATAGTGTAAGATAGTTATCCAGTGACATTCTTTTGTTAATAGCTGCCCAATTTTCCCAGCATGATTTACTGAAGAATCTATCTTTTCCTCATTGTAACCTTCCCCATTGAAAATATCCATCCCTATTAATGTCTTCTTTGTCATAAATTAATTGAACATAATACATGGTTTATTTCTGGGCTCTCTATTCTGTTTCATTGATCTATATGTCTGTTTTTGTTTGTTTTTGTTTTTGTTTTTTTTTTCTTTTTCAGGAGAAAAACCTCTGCTTATTGATTCTCAGCTCAGTGTGCTTTTATCTTTTGTTCTCCTAAATTATAAAATATCCACTACTGATGCATCATAAATTAGTAAATATAATTGTGAAACTAAGACGTTTCATAAAAACATGGATATCTTCCTAAGAAATGGGGATAGTCACTTAATTTTTATAGTTCAAATACATTTTTTTTCATTTTAAGGATATTATCATCATCAGATTTCAGGTAACATTATTTTTCTTTTTTTAAATAGTTTATTGTCAAGTTGGTTTCCATATAACACCTAGTGCTAATCCCCACAAGTGCCCTCCTCCATGCCCATCACCCCCCTTCTCATACTCCCCACACCCATCAGTCCTCAGTTTGTTCTCAGCATTCAAGAGTCTCTCATGGTTTGCCTCTCTCCCTTTCCCCCACCATTTCCCCCCTTTTTCTCCCCCATGGTCCTCCGTTAAGTTCCTCCTAATCCTCCTATACTTGAAAACATATGGTATCTATCCTTCTCTGCCTGACTTATTTCGCTCAGCATAACACCCTCAAGTTCCATCCATGTTATGACACATGGCAAGATTTCATTCTTTCTCATTGCCATGTAGTACTCCATTGTATAGATAAACCACAAAACTGTAATCATCAAGACAGTATGGTATTGGCACAAAAACAGACACATAGACCAATGGAATAGAATAAAGAACTCAGATTTGGACCCAAAAGTGTTTGGCCAACTAATCTTTGACAAAGCAGGAAAGAGTATCCAATGGAAAAAAGACAGCCTCTTTAACAGATGGGGCTGGGAGAACTGGACAGAAACATGCAGAAGAATGAAACTAGATCATTTTCTCACACCATACACAAAAATAAACTCAACATGGATAAAGGACCCAAATGTGAGACAGGAAACCATCAAAGCCTTAGAGGAGAAAGCAAGAAACAACCTCCTTGATATCAACCATAGCAATTTCTTACTTGACACATCTCCAAAAGCAAGGGAATCAAGAGCAAAAATAAATGATTGGGACCTCATCAAGATTAAAAGCTTCTGCATGGCAAAGGAAACAATCCATAAAACTAATAGGCAGCCAATGGAATGGAAAAAGATAGTTGAAAATGACATATTAGATAAAGGGCTAGTGTTCAAAAGCTATAAGGAAATTACCAAACTCCTTATCTGAAAAACATACAATCTAGTGAAGAAATGGGCAGTAGATATTAACATACACTTGTCCAAAGAGGACATCGAGATGGCCAACAGACACATGAAATGATGCTCAGCATCCCTCCTCCTCAGGGAAATACAAATCATAACCACCCTGAGATAGCACCTCACGCCAGTCAGAGTGGAGAAAATGAGCAAATCAGAGGACTCTAGATGCTGGCGAGGATGTGGAGAAACGGGCTGTATATACCACAGGATAATGGCTATTATTTATGCAGCAATTTTTAACTTTAGTATGTATTACAAATACTAACACATTGATCCTCAGGAGAGATGTGTTACATAATGCCTAGGGCAAATATGCACCCCTTGTATTTTTCAGTGAACGAAGTAGGTTCATGAAATACAATCAATGGATCATCAGTATTATTTGGAGCTGTATTAAACAAAATGATCTACCAGTCCTGGAGTTAATAAGTGATGGTCGCAGGTTCAGATTACAGTTCATTACCAGAGCCCCTGCAGGGGAGACATTTGCAAACCCATCTTCTGCTTCCTGGTCTCAGAAGATTTCTTTTAATAATGACTGACATTTCTTCAGAGCCTCTAAATAGGTCCAGCTGGCATTGCGCAATATTCTCAGGTATGGTGAATTGTTTTACTTTACTCCATCTGGTAATGCTTGCTGAGAGGACATATTTTACTATGAAAGTATTTTGATAAAACCAGCAGTGAAATTTTGCTATTATCCTTGTGTCATGTCCAGGTCTCACCACCTCCTGTCTCACTATCCATTTTCTACTTCCATTACATCCTCTGAGCCAAAACACATGCACACGTACCACACACACACACACGCACATGCACACACACACACACACACACACACACACACCAAGAGCTTCAGGATCTGAAGGAAATAAAGAGCCAACGCAATAGCTTTTCTACTTATCCTGAAGATTTTTGTGGGCATTTTTTAAAATGGCCCATTGTTATAGAGAACATTTCCTAATTGCATTGTCTCTTTCACTTTACTGCTGTGAGGTAGGAAGGAGCTAATGTTCCAGAGTTTAAGGGAAGGTTAGAAAGGTTCAAAGTGAGAGTAAATCAGAACCACACAATTACATAAAATATGAATTCATCCAACTGTTTTATTGATGCTGATGATAAGTCAAAAGTTTATTTATACTATTATACTTGAAACACCTCATCTGACCCACTCTTCTGATTAGCAAATATTTCATTTCCTGGTAATATGTCATACTATATGGGAGAAGAATCCTGAAAATAACTTATTTTTGAGCTTAAACTTCTTTATATTTCAAAGAAAATTCCATAACTTTAAATAACTTACTTCAGAATGTAGTATTTATTTCTGTTCAATTACATGGAAACACCCCACAAAATGTGCTTTAATGTTTTATTATTATTTTCCATTTATAAATCCTCTCTGTGTTCTTGAAAGCAATAAGAATAAACTTAGAGTAGTCAAAACATATGATGCCAAATATCATCCTTCATAGAATAAAATGAAACAAAATAGGGGCACAACTTTCTGAATTACAGGCATTATTTTTCCATGTAGGCAATACGAAAGATTATTAAAAACAGAACTTTATAAGAATTGCATTTAATATACTAAAAAAGCCTTTCCTATATAGGAATGAATAGGAGCAGAAGACCAACAGAGCAATAACTTAAAAAGAGCTAAAGAAAAAGAAATAACCATATTCACCCCCCCAAACCAATCCCACTATTTTTGTCAGTTAATAAATGAATACAAGATATATTCTCTAAATCATCTTTGTTTGAGCAATAAGTTCAAAATGAGTAGTTTCTGATTTGGCCTCCATATATGGACCACTACTTTTGTTGGTAGAATTGGCTTTCAGGCTGCACTTTTGACTAAAGCACATTATCTGGTATGTGACTTTTTGGGTGAGAGTAATACTCATATAACAAAGATGAAATAGTTGGATAACCTGCAGACACAGAAAGGGATGTTGGAATCCAGATGAAGGGAAGTTTGTCTAAAATTCTCTTTCATTTTTTTTTTATCACAAATACAAACTAACTGATGCTATGCCATGTGGTGTTTCCGAATATTATTTATAAGCCAAATATTTGATCAGTTTTCTTTACATCTACAGAGAGATATCCTAGAGAAAGCAAGCCTGGGAACAACAATAAAATAGTTGTAGTGCCTAGCAAACTAGATCTTTTATGTCCAAATTCAAAGAGATTGAGCTCTGCAGGTTTCAGAGACTTCAAGAAAATAGACACTATTGTGTGAGAAATCATTACAAAAGCTTACAATTGGACTGGATAAAGAGCTTTAGGAAAGACAAAAAGCTGTTTTATTTTGTCTATGAAAAATTTTGCTTCAATTTGGTGGTTTTGCAGCTATAAGAAAACAGCACATGCAGCAATACCTTTGTACGTGTGCTATCATTTTATGATATGAAATCTGCTTAAGCATGCATCTGAGTAATATTGTTGCTTAAAACAAATGGGAGTTTGGGGATAGGGGCTTCACAAGCAAATTTGAATACTTGTATGAAATAAGATGCCATTTATTACTTTAATTTTATCTTAAACATTTATTCAAAATTTCACTAACATGAAACCTGTTCATTCAGTGTTTCTAATTCCAGCCCATAATATACTCAATTAAATATATTGTTTGTCAATTTGTCTATAAAGACTGTGTCAAAGGTTAAAATCCCTTATGGATTACAACAGAGCCTCTACTTGATTACTTTTGTGTTTATTTTGCTGTATATTTTTAATTCATTAAATCTATATAGATTTCAATAAAGTCTATGTAATACAGATTTTTAACCAATTTCACTAACCACCAATGTTTTTTTTTCTTCTTATTTATTTATTTATTTTTCTTTCAGATATTTTTTCTTTTTCTATTTTTTTTTTTTACAAATAGTTTATTGTCAAGTTGGTTTCCATATAACACCCAGTGCTCATCCTCACAAGTGACCTCCTCCATGCCCATCTCCCCCCTCCCCCCCAACACCCATCAGTTCTCAGTTTTTGTCATCATTCAAGAGTCTCTCATGGTTTGCCTCTCTCCCGTTCCCCCACCATTTCCTCCCTTCTTCTCCCCCAGGGTCCCCGTTAAGTTCCTCCTAATCCTCCTATATGTGCAAACATATGGTATTTGTCCTTCTCTGCCTGACTTATTCCGCTCAGCATAACACCCTCAAGGTCCATCCATGTTGTTACACATGGCCAGATTTCATTGTTTCTCATTGCCATGTAGTATTCCATCGTATAGATAAACCACATCTTCTTGATCCATTCGTCCGTTAATGGACACTTAGGCCCTAACAAGATGCAAAAGAAGCACAGTACTGATGAGACAAATGTAAAAACAAATGAAACAATCAGAGATCAATGAAGTGCTACATTGTGTGGTGCAGAGCTACTAAATGTAAAAAGCAAAAAGAGGGGTGCCTGAATGGCTTAGTCGGTTTAGTGCCCATCTCTTGATTTTGGCTCAGGTCATAATCTCCTGGTTCATGAGTTCCAGCCCCAGGTCAGGCTCTACACTGAGAGTGAAGGGCCTGCTTGGGATTCTCTCTCTCCCTTTCTCTCTGTCCCTCTCCTGCTCTCTCTCTCTCTCTCTTTCTGTCAACATAAATAAATAAAGTTTTTAAAAAATCAATAAAGATGCAAATAAGGGTGAAATAAATATGGGACTGGATACCTTCAGATCTTTTCATAAAGGTACTGGGGCATAGAGTTGGCCTTCAATAATAGGTTTGGAGTAGATAGGGAGAAATGAGCTGGGAATGCATTCAGGATAAGAGAACTAGCATAAGAAAGTACATGGAAGGTAAAACAAATACTAGAAAATAGTAGGTAATAATTTGGTAGAGAAGTACCAGATTATTCATGGCCTAGAAAGAATAACAGAAACCTTTCATTTGAATCCAGAAGGCAAAAGGAGACTACTATAGAATTTTTCTTTTTATTATAAAGTATGTCATGCACAAGAAAAGAGTGCATAAAGTGGTTTAAAAAGGTAATATTAAATATCAAAGTAAAAAAAGGTACAATCTAAAGAACAAATCATTAAATATTGAGAACAAACTGATGATTGCCATAGGGGAGCAGGGTGGGAAGTTGAGCTAAGTGGGTGAAGAGAAGTAAGAGACAAAGATTTCCAGATATGAAAAGAATAAATTATGGTAATAATAGACACAGCATAAGGGATATAATAAAAAAATTTAATATATTTGAATATTGATAGATGGTAGCTACATTTGCAGTGAGCATACCCAATGTATAAACTAATAGAATCACTAGGTCCTGCACCTAAAACTAATGTAATGTTGTCTGTCAGCTATACTCAAATAAAAAAAAAATTAAAGAGTACACTTAGCACGATGAGTATTAAGTAATATATATAATTATTGAATCCATTTTGTACATCAGAAACTAATAATAACCTGTTAATTAAAATACTTCTATTAAAAATACCCTTAATTTTCCCACACTCAACTTAAGAAACAAGAATACCGGTATTTTATTTATTTTATTTTATGTATGTATGTATGTATGTATGTATGTATGTATGTATGTATTTTTACAAATAGTTGATAGTCAAGTTGGTTTCCATACAACACCCAGTGCTCATCCCCACAAGTGCCCTCCTCCATGCCCATCTCCCCACGCCCCCATCAGTCCTCAGTTTGTTCTCAGCATTCAAGAGTCTCATGGTTTGCCTCTCTACCTTTCCCCCACCATTTCCCCTCTTCTTCTCCCCCACGGTCCTCCGTTAAGTTCCTCCTAACCCTCCTATACATGCAAACATATGAGAATACTGGTATTTTAATATCCTTTTTTATTTACTCCCAATCACATATTTCCTCCATTTCAGAGATAACCACAATGTTAACTTTTGTGTTATACGATGATTCTGTTTTCTTTAATATTTTAATACTCATGTATGTAATTCTAAACAATATATTGTCCATTCTTGCTTGTCTTTGGACTTTATATAAATATTATGATGTTATATACATCTTTATGTCACTTTTTTCTTTTTCTCAAAATTGAACTTTGGAGATTCATGCATATTGATGTCTGTATCTATGGTTTATTAATATTTTATACTAGTCCACTGTGTGAGTATGATGGAATTTCTTTCTCCTGTCAACTCCTGATGGACTATTGGGTTTTATTCAAGTTTTGCTGACATGAACATTGCTGTTATGAGTTTTGTTTTATCTGTCCGTTGATAGAAATGCCTAGGAGTATTGTTGGGTCATAAAGTATTCATATGCTCAGTTTTGCTAGATCCCTTCAAACTATTATTCCTCAGAAATGTATTCTTCCCTTAGCAGGGTATGAAAATTCTTGCTGCTTCATGTTCTTGCCAACACTTGATATTGCCAATCTTTTAAATTTTTGCCAATCTGGTGAGTAGAAATTTTATTTAACCATTATTAATTGCATTACACTGCTTATTAATGAGGTTGAGCATATTTTATTTATTCATGGGCCAGTTATATTCTATTCTATGTGAAATGTCTCATTGTGTTTTCTTATTATTTTTCAAGTAGTTTATAAATAATGTATTATATAAATTATAGGTGATGCAAGTAACTTCACAAATTATTACTTGTGTTTTAACTCTAATGTGTCTTGGATGAACAAGTTTATTTTTATGTTTTCACATAAAACATATCAATCTTTTCCTTTATTATTTCACATTCTGATTAAGAAGTCCTTTTCTACCCCAAGGTTGTAAAGATAGTCTCCTATGTTCATTCAGCAAGATACTTTCTGAAAAGGAAATGGGCAATTCAAGGTAACAATGAGTTTATAGTCACTAAGATATTTAAGGAGAGAAATATTAAGGAAGATATTCATGGACTTCCCCTGGGTTGTTTGCTAGCCTTCTCTCTAGGAGCATTGTCATGCCAACCTATTTCATTCAAGCCTGCTGACCTTTAGAACTCTAGGCTTTAGGGACACCTGGGTGGCTCAGTCAGTTAAGAATCTGACTCTAGATTTAAGCTTGGGTCATGATCTCACAGTTCATGTGTTCAAGCCCCCTGCATTAGGCTCTGTGCTGACAGTGCAAAGGCTGGTTGGGATTCTCAACTCTCTCCTTCTCTTTCCCTACCCCACTTGTTCTCTCTCTCTCTCTCTCTCTCTCTCTCTCTCTCTCAAAATAAACAAACAAACAAATAAATAAACTTTAAAACTCTCAGGTTTAGATATGTGGTGTGGGCAGGGGCTTGTTCTGGTTTTCTGGGGGAGAGGCCAATCACAATGGGACGGAGGTGAACTTGACTGAGAAGGGTAGTCCCACCAGAGTGCAGACATGTGTGGCTCAGGGTAAGGAAGTTAGGCATCCAGTGTAGGCGTTGTAAGAAATGATTGAATCTTGAGTAGCTTAGCTTAGTCACAATCTTTGAGAGCTCTGACTGTGCAGTAAAATAGAAATTGGCTTAAATTACAGTTATGTTACTTACCTATTTTATCTTCGGAAATTTATATAAGCATTCTTAGCCTCAGGTTTCCAATTTACAAAATGGGAATAATAACATTTTATTTATCAGGTTACTATGAAGAATAAGTAAGATAATGCACATAATGTTCTTAGTAATATTAGTTTCACCAGAAATGTTAGTGGTTTTTATTTTAATAATGCCTGCACAACCTAAAAATACATCTAATTAACAATTTTACACACATGCTTTAAGTTTTTGTATATAGCCACCACTTGGTAATACTTATCAAAGGAAAAGATAAAGGAAAATAAAGATGTACAGCTAATGGAAAAAATGGGTGCTCTCCAAATATGTGTTTTGTCTTAGAATATAGCCAGACATGCATATTTTCCATCTTTTCCTTTGTGTCTGCCTTCCATCTTGCTGCTAGAAATTCAGCAACCTGGGAGGAAAAGAAGTTTGAGAATTGAAAGTTGATTGTATGAAACGAGAGGAATTAGGGCCAGGGCAAGAGAAGCAAGAAGCACGAAGAGGATGCAGATAAGATGTGAAGAGCTCTGAGCTCCTGGCTTCATCAGTATATGTGATTTGAGAACATACATAATTTCAAAGCAATCCTATCAGAATTTTTAGAGTGATTCATTTTCATTCTTACCACTGTAGATTTCCCAGGATACAGACTAAAGTTGTGTAGGAGAAGCACAAGAAAAAATGATAAATGTAATGAAGTTTATGCATTAACACTTTATATACCTTAGCTTCTTAAAAGTGCCTCCACATACAATTGGCTGAAGAGTCTGTGCAGTGGAGGAAGGTCAGAGAGTGGGAACATGAGTGGTGGAAAGGAATCTGTCAGCATTTCAGAAATGAAGCATAAAAAGATAGCTCTGCCAATCAATGTTTCTAAAATTTCTTTTCCCATTTCCATTTCCAATCACCACCAACCAACAAAATACTCCTGAGTTCATTTGAGTACATGAGCTATAAATCTTGTCTCTTCTACACTTGAGGACAGAAAGAATTCTAGTCAAGGAACTATGACTGCAGCTTGAATTAAAACATGACCAGAGATAAGGTTCTCTAAAGAGAAAAAAGGAAATCATTAGCAGAAAACAAGAAAGCAAAAGCAAAAAAAAAAAAAAAAAAAAAAAAAAAAGACAATAAAGAAAAGAGACTATAATCAAAACTTAGCAACCTCTTGTTTTCTTTGTAAAAGAGATAGAATGTGTGAGCAAAGGACTCATTATCCTTTCCTAGCTAGTAACTCACAAAGAACAGAAACTGTAAATGGGGTGGTGCTGCCTAGAGAACTGTAAGTCAGAGGTGAGCCCATTAGTTAGCACCACTTACTGTTTACATAATGGCAGGCCATTGGAAGAGTCTCAGTATGTTTTAGAAGCCCTTTCACAACCCACATACCAAATGCACAATTGGCCACAGTGGACTTTTTTTCTCTCATTCTTATATGCTTTGCATTTCAGACACTCAAGCTAGAAATGTGAGTGGCAGAAATCACTCCAGAAAAAAGGTGAGTCAATCTTCAGATTTAAAAAAAGGGGGAAAGCAGCAACATTTTTTCTTTTTTTAAATTTTAATGTTTTATTTATTTCTAAGAGAGAGAGAGAGAGAGAGAGCAGGGGAGGGTCAGAGAGAGATGGAGACACAGAATCTGAAACAGGCTTCAGGCTCTGGGCTATCAGCACAGATCCCAACGCGGGGCTCAAACCCACCAACTATGAGATCATGACCTAAGCCGAAGTCGGACGCTTAACCAACTGAGCCACCCAGGTGTCCCAAGCAGCAATATTTTAAACATGGCAGATACTTAAGTACAATTGTGACCAGCTTGTTTTCTTTTGTTTCAGTGAGTGGAAAAACCAAATTGAACTCATTTTTGAGGGTCAAATTGTCAAAAACTGTGTATTTGGGTCTTCCCTCTCAATAATCTTTCCCCCCCCCCAAGTTTAGAAAACACTAAACAAAAAGCAAATACACATGATGCTTATTGTGTTTAGAGAGCATCAGTAGTATGTCAGCTATGGGCTAGATGATGAGAATGATGATGATGTTGGTAATGATGATGATGATGATGATATGGTGTGCGTGTGTGTGTGTGTGTGTGTGTGTGTGTGTGTGTCTATACCTTCCTTTATCCTCACAATACACCTTTGAGGTAAGTGTCATCATTATCCTCCCTTTACAAGTGAGGATGCTGAACTGAGGATGATTTATTTAACATCCCCCAAATCACACATTAAGAAAGTAGAAGAATTTTAATTTGAACCTAGATCTAACTGACTTCAAAACTCATGTTTTTAATTACATCTGCCTCTCTAGTCTGGCTGGTGCAGACATTAATGCTTGCATATAAGTGGCCAATGACAAAAGCTTGTCCACTTATGTGTGGTTAAATTTTTTCATACTTCCACAGCATGCTTACTGATGGAAATGACCACTTTCCCTTTCCTCCTTTCTATCAGTTCATTTGTGTGACTCATATACTTTTTTCAGTAATCCAGTCTAAAGTTATCCCAATGGGGAGTTTTCTATCAGGAACCAGAAAGGATTTTATCCACTCTCACCAGCTCTTTCTCAAATCAACTGCCACAAATACAGATCTCTCAATTACGGTCATGGAAGCACGGGAATAAAAATGACTTTCTATGGGTACTTCCATTAAATAGGAATTGAGTAGCCTGGAAGTATGAATTTGCTCCCTTAGTAATATAATATTCCTACAGAGGAGCTCATATATATGGAAAATTAGCATCTGATTATATCCTATCTTGTACCCTGTATATAATTCTTCCATATGTGTCATTTTCATCTTATGTAGAAGAATATTAGCCCTGTGAGACCAGGAAATATGCCTTATAATTCATTTGTATCCCCCCTCTCCTAACTGGTGGCATGGTGTTGCATGAGTACTTGACTTGGTTGATTGATTAAGAAAAAGAATGACAGAAATACTGCATCAGTTGGCTTTTACTAGATGAAATCACTCCAATATCTAGTGACTTTAATCAATAACCATTTATTTAGTTCAAGAGTCTGTATGTTAATAGTTTGGACTGGGCAGCTGGGAAGTTCCTCTGATGTCTCAGTCATGTGTATGCAGTTAGCTTCCATTTAACCAAGCAGTTCTGTTTTTGGTGGTTGGCTGACTGTTGGCCCTGGAAGCAGGGGTACAATGGCGGGGAGAGTAACTAGCCTATGTATTTCTTATTATACAGTAGATAGTTCTGGTATGATTATAAAATTGAGAGTAAATGTGTGCAAGAATTTTGAGGTCTAGGATCAAAACTACCTCAATGTTGTTTCTGTCATATTCTATTGGCCAAAATAACTCAAAGGGACAGCTGAAGAATAAGAAGTGTCTGATATCTATCTTTATGGGGAAAGCTGAAAAGCTGCAATCTACCAGGAATGGTTCAAAATTATTGAGCACCTATTTGTGCAAAGTACTTTTATTATTTTTTATGTTTTTAAAGTTTATTTATTTGAGAGAGAGAGAGAGAGACAGAGAGAGAGAGAGAGAGAGAGAGAATGTGCAGGAACATGTGGGGATGGAGCAGAGAGAATGAGAGAAAGAGAATCCAAGTAGTCTCCACACCCTCAGCACTGAGCCCCATGTAGGGCTGGAACTCACAAACCGAGAGATAATGACCAGAGCCAAAATCCAGAATCAGACTCTTAACCAACTGAGCCACCGAGGCTTCCCTGTGCAAAGTACTTTTAAAGCTCTATTCATATTAACTCTGCTTAGAGGATGCAAATAACTCGCCCAAATTTACACAAGTTGGTGACTCATCTCTCTGAATCTAAATGCAGTGCTTTTCATACCACTCAACATTGTCTCTCAATTAAAGGCTGAGAGTAAAACAATATATCTCAATCAACTTCTCAACACGTTATTTTAAACAGCACTTCTTTGGCTGCCATACTTTATTTTTTAAATGTTTTATTTATTTCTGAGAGAGAGAGAGAGAGAGAGGAGAGAGAGAGGAGAGAGAGAGAGAGAGAGGAGAGAGCGAGCGCCAGCAGGGGAGGGTCAGAGAAAAAGGGAGACACAGAATCCGAAGCAGGTTCCAAGCTCTGAGCTAGCTGCCAGCACAGAGCCCAACGCAGGGCTCGAACCCACAAACCGTGAGATCATGACCCGAGCTGAAATCAGAAGGTCAACCGACTGAGCCACCCAGGAGCCCCTGCCATACTTTAAAACTTTGATTTTTGTCCGTAACTTTAGAAGCATTTTGTATTGNTATAAATCTTGTCTCTTCTACACTTGAGGACAGAAAGAATTCTAGTCAAGGAACTATGACTGCAGCTTGAATTAAAACATGACCAGAGATAAGGTTAAAAAAAAAAAAAAAAAAAAAAAAAAAAAAAAAAAAAAAAAAAAAAAAAAAAAAAAAAAAAAAAAAAAAAAAGAAATGGACAATTCACTAAAGAGACTATAATCAAAACTTAGCAACCTCTTGTTTTCTTTGTAAAAGAGATAGAATGTGTGAGCAAAGGACTCATTATCCTTTCCTAGCTAGTAACTCACAAAGAACAGAAACTGTAAATGGGGTGGTGCTGCCTAGAGAACTGTAAGTCAGAGGTGAGCCCATTAGTTAGCACCACTTACTGTTTACATAATGGCAGGCCATTGGAAGAGTCTCAGTATGTTTTAGAAGCCCTTTCACAACCCACATACCAAATGCACAATTGGCCACAGTGGACTTTTTTTCTCTCATTCTTATATGCTTTGCATTTCAGACACTCAAGCTAGAAATGTGAGTGGCAGAAATCACTCCAGAAAAAAGGTGAGTCAATCTTCAGATTTAAAAAAAGGGGGAAAGCAGCAACATTTTTTCTTTTTTTAAATTTTAATGTTTTATTTATTTCTAAGAGAGAGAGAGAGAGAGAGAGCAGGGGAGGGTCAGAGAGAGATGGAGACACAGAATCTGAAACAGGCTTCAGGCTCTGGGCTATCAGCACAGATCCCAACGCGGGGCTCAAACCCACCAACTATGAGATCATGACCTAAGCCGAAGTCGGACGCTTAACCAACTGAGCCACCCAGGTGTCCCAAGCAGCAATATTTTAAACATGGCAGATACTTAAGTACAATTGTGACCAGCTTGTTTTCTTTTGTTTCAGTGAGTGGAAAAACCAAATTGAACTCATTTTTGAGGGTCAAATTGTCAAAAACTGTGTATTTGGGTCTTCCCTCTCAATAATCTTTCCCCCCCCCCAAGTTTAGAAAACACTAAACAAAAAGCAAATACACATGATGCTTATTGTGTTTAGAGAGCATCAGTAGTATGTCAGCTATGGGCTAGATGATGAGAATGATGATGATGTTGGTAATGATGATGATGATGATGATATGGTGTGCGTGTGTGTGTGTGTGTGTGTGTGTGTGTGTGTGTCTATACCTTCCTTTATCCTCACAATACACCTTTGAGGTAAGTGTCATCATTATCCTCCCTTTACAAGTGAGGATGCTGAACTGAGGATGATTTATTTAACATCCCCCAAATCACACATTAAGAAAGTAGAAGAATTTTAATTTGAACCTAGATCTAACTGACTTCAAAACTCATGTTTTTAATTACATCTGCCTCTCTAGTCTGGCTGGTGCAGACATTAATGCTTGCATATAAGTGGCCAATGACAAAAGCTTGTCCACTTATGTGTGGTTAAATTTTTTCATACTTCCACAGCATGCTTACTGATGGAAATGACCACTTTCCCTTTCCTCCTTTCTATCAGTTCATTTGTGTGACTCATATACTTTTTTCAGTAATCCAGTCTAAAGTTATCCCAATGGGGAGTTTTCTATCAGGAACCAGAAAGGATTTTATCCACTCTCACCAGCTCTTTCTCAAATCAACTGCCACAAATACAGATCTCTCAATTACGGTCATGGAAGCACGGGAATAAAAATGACTTTCTATGGGTACTTCCATTAAATAGGAATTGAGTAGCCTGGAAGTATGAATTTGCTCCCTTAGTAATATAATATTCCTACAGAGGAGCTCATATATATGGAAAATTAGCATCTGATTATATCCTATCTTGTACCCTGTATATAATTCTTCCATATGTGTCATTTTCATCTTATGTAGAAGAATATTAGCCCTGTGAGACCAGGAAATATGCCTTATAATTCATTTGTATCCCCCCTCTCCTAACTGGTGGCATGGTGTTGCATGAGTACTTGACTTGGTTGATTGATTAAGAAAAAGAATGACAGAAATACTGCATCAGTTGGCTTTTACTAGATGAAATCACTCCAATATCTAGTGACTTTAATCAATAACCATTTATTTAGTTCAAGAGTCTGTATGTTAATAGTTTGGACTGGGCAGCTGGGAAGTTCCTCTGATGTCTCAGTCATGTGTATGCAGTTAGCTTCCATTTAACCAAGCAGTTCTGTTTTTGGTGGTTGGCTGACTGTTGGCCCTGGAAGCAGGGGTACAATGGCGGGGAGAGTAACTAGCCTATGTATTTCTTATTATACAGTAGATAGTTCTGGTATGATTATAAAATTGAGAGTAAATGTGTGCAAGAATTTTGAGGTCTAGGATCAAAACTACCTCAATGTTGTTTCTGTCATATTCTATTGGCCAAAATAACTCAAAGGGACAGCTGAAGAATAAGAAGTGTCTGATATCTATCTTTATGGGGAAAGCTGAAAAGCTGCAATCTACCAGGAATGGTTCAAAATTATTGAGCACCTATTTGTGCAAAGTACTTTTATTATTTTTTATGTTTTTAAAGTTTATTTATTTGAGAGAGAGAGAGAGAGACAGAGAGAGAGAGAGAGAGAGAGAGAATGTGCAGGAACATGTGGGGATGGAGCAGAGAGAATGAGAGAAAGAGAATCCAAGTAGTCTCCACACCCTCAGCACTGAGCCCCATGTAGGGCTGGAACTCACAAACCGAGAGATAATGACCAGAGCCAAAATCCAGAATCAGACTCTTAACCAACTGAGCCACCGAGGCTTCCCTGTGCAAAGTACTTTTAAAGCTCTATTCATATTAACTCTGCTTAGAGGATGCAAATAACTCGCCCAAATTTACACAAGTTGGTGACTCATCTCTCTGAATCTAAATGCAGTGCTTTTCATACCACTCAACATTGTCTCTCAATTAAAGGCTGAGAGTAAAACAATATATCTCAATCAACTTCTCAACACGTTATTTTAAACAGCACTTCTTTGGCTGCCATACTTTATTTTTTAAATGTTTTATTTATTTCTGAGAGAGAGAGAGAGAGAGAGGAGAGAGAGAGGAGAGAGAGAGAGAGAGAGGAGAGAGCGAGCGCCAGCAGGGGAGGGTCAGAGAAAAAGGGAGACACAGAATCCGAAGCAGGTTCCAAGCTCTGAGCTAGCTGCCAGCACAGAGCCCAACGCAGGGCTCGAACCCACAAACCGTGAGATCATGACCCGAGCTGAAATCAGAAGGTCAACCGACTGAGCCACCCAGGAGCCCCTGCCATACTTTAAAACTTTGATTTTTGTCCGTAACTTTAGAAGCATTTTGTATTGTTTTTCACAACTTTGGCATTGGAGTCAGATAGACCCAGTCCAAATCCTGGCTCCCACTTACTAATTCTAGGTAAGTAAGATCTTTAAGTCACAACATTCTCATCTGTAAAATGAGAACAATAATAATTCCAATCATAAAAAGCTGTTATGAAAATTAAACTAATACAGTATCTATGTGTTTCTCATAGTAAACACATAGTAAAAGAATGACACTGGGCACTTAAGTAGATATACATGTATACATTAATATTCACATATCTATATATTCAAATTATATAATATTATATAATATATATGCTTAAGCAACATCTCTTGAATTATATGCTTTTTTTAATTTATTACATCAGAGAACCAGCCTATCTATAGGATAATAGAAATTTAAAAGATGGGGAAAAATGCAATAAATAAAAGGCATAACTTATGCATTCCCTTTACTATAGAGTCAGCACTATCAGAATATTGGAACTCCCTCTGTTAGATATGGCTCACCAAAAAGAATGTCAAAGGAAATGTTTTATTTAAATAACTGTATTTTCTAAAGTATATCCAGAGGCTGAAAAAAGTATATCCTTGGGGCTGAAACTTTGACATTTAGAGAAAGCTGCCTTGTTGAATAAATGTATATGTCATTACCTTGAAAAGAGGGTTCTATCTTTGGAGTGCCCTCTAACTTCAGAACTTTCTATCAGAAAGGTAGATATAGTAAGAAATATTCTTGACTCTGTTGCCTCATTTATGAGGTGAATTATTTTTGGTGTACTCAATTTTTAGGCTATGTAAATGATTTTTGTGTTCAAATTTTAAAAAGAAGTAAACATTTTTAATCAAATATTTTCAATGAAATGGAAAGACTTAGATGTCTAAAAATGTTATCAAAGATAACCTATCTCTTTTTAGGAAAGACATTTTTCAATGTGTGAATATGTTAATCTTATTTCCACATAACACCTCAGCAAGAAGCGTCCAGGCTGCCAATGTTAACTTTGTCTCTTGGTACTATGATTCATAAGTAATTTTTTCTACTCTTTAAAGATTATAAACATTATTTTAAACATCTTGACAATAACATGAGTTAAGAGTTCCAGCTATAGGGGCGCCTGGGTGGCTTAGTCAGTTCGCTTAGGTCATGATCTCGCGGTTCGTGGGTTCGAGCCCCGCGTCGGGCTCTGTGCTGACTGCCAGCTCAGAGCCTGGAGCCTACTTCAGAGTCTGTATCTCCCTCTCTCTCTGACCCTCCCCTGCTCACTCTGTCTCTCTCTCTCTCTCCTAGAAATAAATAAAAAAAAATTTAAAAAAAGAGTTCCAGCTATAATATTTGCTATAATTTTTCCTAATAACTGGAACATCCATTTAAATTTTAAAGTTATAGTTAATAAAAGGTGTTCTAATAGCTTTTAAAATTCCCCTCACTTGGAGCCTAAATAAGGCACAAGGAATGCATAAGCAAATTTCAAATATTAAAGTACACAATTCTGGGCATCTTTAAGTTAGGAAAAAATCCTACTACTTCACAAAGAATAGCAACAAAATAAAATTGCAGAAAATCATCTCCTGGGATGTATAAGTTGTTTCTTAATCCTTTCATTTTCACCATCTCATTTTACCCTCCTCTGTATAGTTGATAAGGCAGATATTGACAAATTTTATAATATTTTTAATATTAATATGAAAGTTGACATGACATTTCTGGGTAAAGGCAAATTAGTTTGACTACTAGCATGAAACAGATTGGTTATCTTTTGCTGCAAATATCCAACCCCCCTACAGTGAAATATGATGAGGGGAAGATGTCACCATCCACATAAAGAAAGAGACCTCTGAAAATAAGAATCTGAGAGCTTATATACAATTTCCTTCCCCCTCCTGAGAGAGGGAGGAATATAAACTTAATCTCCCTGGTGTAAACAAATCTCCTTAGCAGGAAGAAGATGGCCTTAGGTTTTTAAACTTTGAGTTGTAAGTAAATATCTATGGGTGGGAAAGAGAATGTTTCAGGGTTGACAACCCCTGGAAAGTCTCCATGGCTTTGGGTCTCATCCTCTTATGGAACATAGGTATTTTCTGAGGAAATATGTCTCTCACTATTTAGTCATCCTTTAGATTACAAGGTGAACATAAAGTATTCTCAGGAAACCCTAATTATAGAGTCATAAAACTATTTTTCTATGTCCCATAGGTATAACTTCCATTTTATGGACAGGAAAACAAAAACTAAACACAAAAAATAACTGACATTTCCAAGGCGTTATATTTAGAAGTGAGAGGAAAGGACATTTAACAAATATCATTCTGACTCCAAGTTTCATGTCTTTATACCACACTGGGTTAACAAACTTTTATAAAACATTTAAACATATAGTAACAGAATTTTAAGGGTTTTATGCTTAATATTTTATTAATAAATAAAATTATTTCCCCTTAACTACCAAACTCTTGAAATTAGTTGCAAAGTCAAAATTGATAGCCTTTGGTTTTTATTGGTTTGATGAAAAAAAAAAAGAGCTTTGAAGTGTGTTTTTCACTTCAAAAGGCTGGGCAGAGTGAGTAGGGAAAAATTGGAGGAGGGCAAATAATAATTAGAAAGGTGGGAAAAATAAATGTCTTCTTGGTAGGAAAGATTTTAGATATGGGGAAGTTTTAAAAGGAATGGGTATATACTTCCATAAAAAAATTATGCTCATTACCATTTTTCCTATGGACCTCTATGCCAATGAAATAGTCTTTGTCACATGTTTTCTAGAATTTGCTGAGCACCTGGTATAATGAAAGTGTCCATGAATACATTTATTCAAAAAGTCTAATTTCAGATAATATTATATAGCAAGGTAATCATTATTTTAGGAAAAGTTACTGTGCTGATATTTAATGTCCAAGAAAACACTCCCACCTATAGAATAGGCCAAAGGTTTCCAAATATTTTTATCATATATATCATTTATTTAAAGAAAATAATCCTTTGTTAATGCATTCACACCCCAATATATGTTTTTTATTTATGTACATTCATGTACTACCATGTATGATTTTTATATATTTTAAAAAGGATAAAAAGGGATTTCTTAAAAAATGAGTTTAAAACATAAATAGAAGTTATAATATCCACAGCCTTCTCACCACAAATTTGTCAACCAATGCCCACTTTGAAGATTAATAGACTATATGACAATACTACAGTCTAAATCAAAACACAACAAGTACTTCTGAATCACTGTGTAAGCTGTCATTTTTTAACTTTTCCCTAACCATCCCATTCCATTCCATATGTCTCTCATATTCTTTCCAACATTATTAGTGTATTTATTTTTCTTCTTAGGCTTTTCTATTGATCTGCTTTCCAGTTCATCAATGTTCTTCTGCTCTAATCTGTTAAACCTAAATATACTCCTTTTAATTTAAAGTACTGTACTTTTTGATTCTAGAATTTTAATTCCATTTACATTTTTAATATAATTTATTGTCAAATTGGTTTCCATACAACACCCAGTGCTCATCTCCACAAGTGCCCTCCTCCATGCCCATTATCCACTTTCCTCTCTCCCCCACCCCCATTAACCTGCAGTTTGTTCTCGGTATTTTAAAGTCTTTTATGGTTTGCCTCCCACCCTCTCTGTAACTGTTTTTTTTTTTTTTTTCCATTTCCATTTTTAATAGATTCAAATTCTCTGGTGAAGATTCTCCATATTTTCATCTGTTTTCTCCCATTTTATTTTAGTAAATATATTAACCATAGTTAATTTGTAGCCTTTATCTGCTATCATCAATATCTGGATCATCTATGGGTCTCTTATCACCTCTCTCTCTCTCTCTCGGATTTTGGTGAATTGATATCATTCCTAGACACATATTTTAAATTTCTGTCAACTGTCAGAATTTGTGTTAGAAAATTTGTAGATTATCTGTACTATACACTCTTCCTTCTGAAAAAGTTCATTCTTTTCTTGCAAGACATATAGTGTAGAGGTTAATAACAATGCAGAAATGGAACTTCCTTGAGGCTATGTTGCGGTATGTATAACAACAAATTGCCTCTAAGTCACTTACCCTTCAACAGAGCCCTCTGGTGGTCACACGAGAGGGATGAAGTTTGACTGAGAACCTTCTCCACCATGCAGTTATTCCTTTTTACAGCACCATAAGATTGTTAGAAACTCTGGACTGGTTTACAAGAGGCTTTCTGCATAGCTAATTAATTAAACTCTTGTTCTACACAACTTTATACTTTGGCAAATATTATGAGTAATGGGTAATGGGTAAAGCCCCATTCCATTTCTAGTGGGACCCACGATCCTCAAGTCTCTATTATTTTCCTCTACAGCCCAATGAAATTGCCAGAAACTCTACTGTTTTGTTTTATTATGTGTCTCACAGTATAACTCCTCTACTTGTGTAAGGGATAGGGGATTGGAGGTCCAGAATCTCAGCCTTTTTGTCTTATGTCCAGTATTACCAAATGTCTAAAGGAAAACAGTATGGATGTAGAATGCCACCCCACCTCTATGTGGATCCGTTTTTTCCAGAATCTTAACTCCTGAAATTCTGGTTGCTTCAGTGGCTCTCTGATGCACATTCTCTCTCTCTCTCTCTCTCCCTCTCATCTATTACTATCTATCTATCACTTATCTGTCATCTATTTTTATGAAATTTAATTTAACTATAAGTTATATATCTAAATATATTATTGTTTACACACACCTATATGATTTTGATAAATTTTTTGGTCGTTTGGGCAGAAGAGTTTACATGTCAAAATTTATCCATTTTAGAAAAACTAACATTTTTCAAACCTGTATCTATGTCAGAGTAATCTCAAGAATCTTGTTTTAAATTACAAATTCCATTCTAGTACAAACGAAATGATTTAGTATGTCATAAGATGGGGCTTTGGGGATTGGCTACTTAAAAATATACTGGATGACATGTATGAATCCATTCTAAGGCTAGCATTTGGGTACCAGGGGACTAGATGACCTCTCATGACCTTCTCAGCTCCAACATTGAATGGTTTTATTTTTTCTAAGTTTATTTATTTGGGAGAGACAGAGAGCACAAGTGGAGGAGAAGCAGACAGAGATGGAGAGAAAGAATCCTAAGCATGCTCCATACTGTCAATACAGAGCCTGATGTGGGGCTCGATCTCATAAACCTTGAGATCATGAACCAAGCTGAAATCAAGAATAGGACACCAAACTGACTGAGTCACATGGAAGCCCCTGTATATTTTAGTAAGATCAGAAACAATAAAGTTTAGAAGTTCTGCTCTTTCCACATTTTACTTTGAGTTAGTGAAAACTTCATCTTGTTTATCAAACCTTTTCCAAAGGTTATATTTTCCAAAATATAAAACACTGTTTTTGTTGTACCTGATTTTATACATTTTTTTAAAAAAATTTGAATATTTATTTATTTTTGAGAGACAGAAAGCATGAGCAGGGAAGGAGCAAAGAGAGAAGGAGGCAGATAATCCCAAGCAGGCTCTGTGCTGCCAGCGCAGAACCCCACTCAAAGCCAAGGACTGTGAGGTCATGACCTGAGCTAAAATCAAGAGTCAGATGTTGAACCGACTGAGCCACCCAGGATCCCCTGTTGTACTTGATTTTAAAGTCAAACAAAAATCTATAAAGCATTTTGTTTAATCAGCACTTCTGCTAACATTACAATCCACAGGGGTTCTTAGTTTTGTGGTTATTTCCTTTTTATTTTCATATAAGTGAGAGAGTGTGATTTTCACATAATGGCTGCAAAGCATGACCTCTATAGGAGATTAGCAATTGTTTTGAGAAGTTTTGGTGACAATACTTCTTCAGTAAGCTTTGAGTAACCCATATGGGTCTCAGCTTTATCCATGTGTATGTGATTTTTCCATTAATGAACACTTAGGTAATTACGCTACTATAAGGAAGGTAAATTCATCTCCCAGAAGGAAAATTCTGTGCCTATGTGCTTATCATGGTATAGGGCTCAGCACAACACCATATGCTGACACTAAATAAAGGTTCTCAGATATTTAATGTTTATAGTACCTAAATCACTTCATAATATGATGCCCCTCTGCTGGGTCCTTTAGCTCCAGTGTTTCTTGTAATTTGAAGAAATGAGGATATGTTTGGGTGATGCCCTCCCAGTGATTATTTTTATGCTTCAAAATTAAAGAAAAATCACCTCTCCAGTATAAAGTGCACAAGACTACAAGTTCAGAGGCTATAATAAAAACCATGTGTGTGTGGGTGTGTGTGAACGAGAGAGAAACATATAGACAGGGACAAGGAATGCAGTGACTCTTTATATATAACTGATTGTATTTTTAGGGTAAAATGTAGGCTTCCGTCTCATTTCATGATCTGGCAGAATATCTCCATTGGAGAGATTTTCCAGGTGAAAAAATAATTTTCAAGATCTGAAGAGAATAATTTAAAGAAAAGTTAAAGTGACATCTCATTGATAGATTGGTTGGTGGTGAAGTTATATATTTTTTCTCGTAAATAGTTTATTGTCAAGTTGGTTTCCATATAACACTCAGTGCTCATCCCCACAAGTGCCCTCCTCCATTCCCATCACCCTCCTGCTTCTCTCCCCCAAACCCATCAGCCCTCAGTTTGTTCTCAGCATTCAAGAGTTTCTCATGGTTTTCCTCCCTCCCTCTCCCCCACTATTTCCCCCCTTCTTCTCCTGCATCATCCTCCATTAACTTACTCCTAATCCACCTATATGTATAAACATATGGTATTTGTCCTTCTCTGCCTGACTTATTTCACTCAGCATAACATCGTCAAGTTCCATCCATGTTGCTACACATGGCCAGATTTCAGTCTTTCTCATTGCCATGTAGTATCCCATTGTATAAATATACCACATCTTCTTGATCCATTCATCAGTTGATAGACACTTAGGTTCTTTCCATGTTTCGGCTATTGTTGACAGTGCTGCTATGAACATTGGGGTACATGTGCCCCTATGCATCAGCACTCCTGTATCCCTTGGGTAAATTCCTAGCAGTGCTATTGCTGGATCATAGGGAAGTTCTATTGTTAATTTTTTGAGGAACCTCCACACAGTTTTCCAGAGGGGTTGCACCAGCTTACATTCCTATCAACAGTGTAAATATATAGAAACAAATGAAAATGAATATACAACAATCCAAACTCTATGGGATGCGGCACAGGGAGTCCTAAGAGGAAGGTACATTGCACTCCAGGCCTCTTTCAAGAAATTAGAAACAGCGCAAGTGCAAAATCTAACAGCACACCTAAAGCTACTAGAGGCAGAACAACAGGAGCACCCCAAACCCAGTAGAAGAAGAGAAATAATAAAAATCAGGGCAGAAATAAACAATATAGACATGAAGGAAACAGTTGAAGAGATCAATGAAACCAAGAGTTGGTTTTTTGAAAAAATAAACAAAATTGATAAACCTCTAGCCAGGCTTCTCAAAAAGAAAAGAGACAACACTCAAATAGTCAAAATCATGAATGAAAATGAACGGATTACAACCAACCCCTCAGAAATACAAGCAATCATCAGGGAATACTATGAAAAATTATATGCCAACAAACTAGACAACTTAGAAGAAATGGATAAATTCCTAAACACACACTCACTACCAAAATTCACACGGGAAGAGATAGGAAATCTGAACAGACTCATAACTAGTGAGGAAATTGAATCAGTTATCAAAAATCTCCCAACAAACAAGAGCCCTGGGCCAGATGGCTTCCCTGGGGAATTCTAGCAGCCATTTAAAACAATTAATACCCATTCTTCTCAAGCTATTCCAAAAAATAGAAATTGAAGGAAACTTCTGGACTAATTTTATGAAGTTATATTTTAAAACCTGGTTCTCGAAGTCAAATCAAAAGTGAAAAACAAAGTAATTTTTTAACAGACCTATATAAAACCTTAGTGTTTAATTCACCGTGATTCAATCAATCTATCACGAAGTATTTTTTTGAGTGCATGCTACCTGAATTTTTTGTGCATCTTAATGGCAATTCGCACTAAAATCTCTGCTCATATATATAATGAAAATACATGGGGGCAGTTGGCCAGAAATCTCAAACAATTTCAGTTTGGAGGTATCTGAAGCCTCATTACATGACTGAATCTACAACACTGGGTCATCTAGCCCACTTAAAGAAGCTTCTTTCATTATGAGTAAACAAAAATATTCAAAATTTTAGAAAGCTATCTTTATAGGCCTCTCTACAATTTCTAACCATTAGCACTAATTCTTCATTGTGACTCACTGATGGATATTGTTTATAGTTTTGTTTTTGAGTAACCAGTTTTCAGAAGTTGAAATAAAAAAGGTTTCAGTAAATTTATAGATATAGTCCTAGCAGATATAAATAATATTCTAATTTTTTAACCTTGCCTTCATAGGAAATATAAAATACTTGAGCCAAAAGTAGTAAGATTCCTTCTAATTTACCTGGGTTTTAGGAGAAAATAAATGGGTGAGAGATAAGCCCCTTATTCTGATTTAACAGCTTTCACGAAGAAAGATCAGTGAGAAGCTGTTTTTGCACTGATAGAAAATTTTGGAAAAAGGGGGTGCCTGGGTATCTCAATCAGATAAGCATCCAACTTCTGCTCAGGTCATATTCTCACGGTTTGTGGGTTTGAGTCCAACGTTGAGCTCTGTGCTTACAGTACGGAGACTGCTTGACATTCTCTCTCTCACTCTTTCTCTACCCTTCCCCTGTTTTTTCTCTCTCTCTCACTCTATCTTTCTCTCTCCCTCTCTTTCTCTCTCTCAAAATAAATAATAACTCTAAGGAAAATTTGAGGGAAATGATAAAAATTATACTCTTTAAAAATTTTATAAATTTTTTAAACATTTTTATTTATTTTTGAGAGACAGAGATCGTGAAGGGGGAGGAGCAGAGAGAGGGGGAAACACAGAATCAGAAACTGGCTTCTGGCTCTGAGCTATCAGCACAGAGTGGACAACAGGGCTTGAACCCACCAACTGTGAGATCATGACCTGAGCCAAAGTCAGACACTTAATCGACTAAGCCACCCAGGACCCCACAAATTATACTGTTTTTGATAAACAGATTTATTCAGAAATAATTCATATACCTTATACTTTTCAATTTAAAGCATAAAATCCATTATTTTGTATACTCATTCAGTTGAGCAGCTATCACAATCTAATCTTAGAGCATTTTATCATTCTATAAAGAAACTCCATGCACATTAGCAGTCACCCATATTTTACCAAACCACCCTCAGCCCCAGGCAACAACTGACCTACTTTATCTCTCCATAGATTTGCCCATTCTAGACGTTTTATATAATGAGGTCATATAATAGGTGGCCTTTTTGTTTCAGGCTTTATTTATAATAAGATTTTGAAGTTTCATCAATGTTGTAGCATGTATCAAAACCGTATTTTTGTACTGTTAAATAACATTCCATTGTAAAGATATACAACTTTTTAAAATCCATTCTTTAATTAATAAACATTTGAGCTGTTTCCATTTTTTGGCTATTATGAATAATGCTACTATCAACATTTCTATGCAAGATTTTGTGTGGATGGATATATTCATTTCCCTTGAATATATACCCAAGAGTGCAATTATTGGGTCATATTGTAACTAATTTTTGAGGAACTACCAGACATTTTCAAAGTGGCTGTATAATTTTCCATTCCTACTAGCAATGAATGGTATCCGATATCACTATAACCTCACAAATGCTAGTTCTTAGTTTTAAACCATCCTAGTGGGTGTGAAGAGAGATCTCATTATAAATACGATTTCCATTTACCTAATGATTCATGATGTTGATCATCCTTTTTTAAAATTGAAGTATAATTGACATATATTAGTTTCAGGTGTACAACTTAGCAATTTGATAATTATATGCATTATAAAATGCTCACTATGATAAATGTATTACTGTCTGTAACCAAACAAAATTGTTACAATATTACAGACTATATTTATTGATGCTAAACTTTTCACCCTCTTATTTGTTTTATAACTGGAAGTCTGTACCTCTCAATATCCTTCACCTATTTCACCTATCTTTCTATCCCCTACAATCCTCCTTTCTGACAATCACCTGTTTGTTTCTTTAAGTATTTTTGGTTTTTTGCTATTGTTGTTTGTTCTTTGTCTTTTAGACTCCACATATACATAAAGTCATATAAAATTTGTCTTTTTCTGATTTATGTCACTTAGTATAATACCCTCTATGTCCACCCATGTTGTCACAAGTGGGAACATTTCATTCTTTTTTATGGATGAGTACTGTTTCATTGTGCATATATATCACATGTTCTTTATCCGTTCATCTATGATGAGCATTTAGGTTGCTTTCATAACTTTGCTATTGCAAATAATGCTGCTATGAACATAGGGGCACATTTTATCTTTTTGAATTAGTGTTTTCATTTAATTTGGATAAATTATCAGAAGTAGAATTACTGGATCATACAGGGGTGCCTGGGTGGCTCAGTCAGTTGAGCATCTGACTTTGGCTCAAGTCATCATCTCATGGTTCCTGGGTTTGAGTCCTGCGTCGGGCTCTGTGCTGACATCTAGCTCAGAGCCTGGAACCTGCTTCGGATTCTGTGTCTCCCTCTCTCTCTGACCCTCCCCTGCTGGCGCTGTCTCTTTCTCTCTCTCTCTCTCTCTCTCAGAAATAAATAAAACATTTAAAAATTAAAAACAAAGAATTATTGGATCATATGGTACTTCTGTTTTTAGTTTTCCTTTCAGGAATATTTATACTGTTTTCTATAGTGGCTGCACCAATTTACATTCCCAACAATAATGTACCAGCGCTCCCTTTACTCTACATCCTCACCAACACTTGATTTTCCTTGTAGTTTTGTACTAGCCATTCTGACTGGTGTGAGACAGTATCTCATTATGGTGTGAGACAGTATCTCATTATGGTTTGATCTGCATTTCCTTGGCCATTAGTGATGTTGAGCATCTTTTCATGTGTCTGTTGGCAGTCTGTGTCAAAAATACTGTACTAGAGACAGTTATTCTTTCATAACTGAATTGTCTTGGCATTCCCTTCTTAATAAACTGGCCAGAAATATAAGGGTTTATTTTTAGGCTTGAAATTCTATTAGGTTATATGCTTATTCTTATGCCTATACTATACTGTTTTGATATCTATATGTAGCATTTGAACATGCTTTAACAGGGAACATGTGACTCAAGATTTAAAGTCATTTATTTTCAAGATTGTTTTGGTTATTCATGCCTTGAACAGTGGCCTTGGGTTTTCACTTCATTTCCCAGTTTATCCATTAATGCTAGTGAAAAAAAAAACAAATCATACGAGAGAGATATAGCAGGAACTCTGTCCTATTGAACTTATCTCTTTTGTCAGTGTGGTGCTATTTCCTAGAAATCTGAAACATTTTCCTCCTACCTCAGTTTTACTAGAAATTCCCAAGTCTTTTCAGTAGTTTACCATTAAGGTGCAAACTCTTTAAAGTAGGCACTCATTAAGGTTGATTATAAACTAAGCACAAGCTGAATAAAAGTTTGTCTGTTATAGTACAGTATTTTTGACAACCCAGAGGCACAATAAAGCTTGTGCAATGGCCTTGATACTAGATGTTTATTGATAATCATGCTGTCTCATCTACTTTTTAGATTATTTAATTTTTGTTTAAAACCTGCATATAGATCGAATACTACATGGCAATGAGAAACAATGAAATCTGGCCATGTGTAGCAACATGGATGGACCTTGAGGGTGTTATGCTGAGCGAAATAAGTCAGGCAGAGAAGGACAAATACCATATGTTTGCACGTATAGGAGGATTAGGAGGAACTTGACGGAGGACCAAGGGGGAGAAGAAGGGCGGAAATGGTGGGGGAAAGGGAG